>NC_061109.1:21633025-21655525 GCF_015104395.2 Macrobrachium nipponense | reverse complement strand
TAACAAGCTTTTTATATATTTTATAAACTGTAGGTATGCTAACGAAGAGACTGGTGACTAGTTAGACATATATTTTTGGTAGGAAAAGGGGTTATAATCATGTCATAGGCAACTCAGGGCTCTTTTTGCTGATTCAATGGTTTGGTGTGGTGTTGAAAGTGTTTCACGAGTCTGGTGAACAGGCTACTCATATTTGCGATGCGCATACGAATTCGGTTCCAGTTATATGAAGATGTGAGTGTATTTTCAAGTTTTCTTTCTTATTTTATCCTTTTTATTATATATATTTTTTTGTTTTAATCTTTTTTGTTTGTGGCGAATTTACTCAAAGGGGGTTTTTGTTTTAATGTCTCTCAAAATTCGACGGACATGGTAATGATGTGAGCGAGGGCTTTTGTTGTGAGTCACGCCCTGAGAGAGAGAGAGAGAGAGAGAGAGAGAGAGAGAGAGAGAGAGAGAGAGAGAGTTTGTGTGTGTGGGTCTGGTTGTCGCAGTGTTGGATCGCTTAGTAAGCGTTTTGCACATTTTTGCCTTTTTCTATCCCCTCCCTATTTTTTTTCCTTTTTTTTTGCTTGCGTGGGATGATATACTGGGTGCAGGGCACGTTGGTTTTTCGTTAACCATTATTGGGGGAAAATCTGTATTAATTTTTCTGGATTGGGTTTTGTGTGTATATAAATACATTGATGTTATTGAGATCGGGGAATCTTATAGAACAAAAGAGCTCCCAGAAAAAGAGAAAAATGGTGGATACTAAGAGAACCACAATGCTACTACATCACGTAACGAACGTGAGTGCGGGCGTGAGCCCTTTTCAGGGAATGGCAAATGGTGTGTTGTCACAACCAGTGCAAATTTTTATTGAAGGGGTGAATAATTATTTAGCCGGAAAGAATGTAACGGATGATATAGAGGCATTTAGAGAGGCAAAAGCTTTGCTGGATTTCAATAGAGGGGATCTCTCCCACCGTTGCAGGAGTTTCCAATTTACAAAATGTCATACCTGGACTGATTTGCAAGCATTTTTGAAAACAGCTTATTGCTCAAAGGAACATGGAGATATGGTGAGGGACCTTCAGGGTCTTTATAAACTACGGAAGGGCACTAATAACCTCGTAGAACATAGTTCAAAACTTTTTGACTCAGTGGCGGATTGGGTAGGAAAATTGAAAACATCTAAATGGGTTACAGAAAGTAATGTCTCTCTTGAGAATGTTCATAAACTGATCTATTTTTCCCTGCTCTTGCACGATGTACCGGATGCAATAGTGAATAGCTTTGATGAAAAGATTGAACCTACTTCAGACGAAGAATTACTTTATGCCCAAATTGAGAAACATATGTCTAAATGTCCCACTGTAGATAGTACAATTTTTAATGGGAAAGGCCCGGGGGATAGGGTGCAAAGACACACAGAATTTTCTCCACCCCATCTGTGTGCAAAAGTTGAATATAACAAAAGATCGATTGATCAAAAGCAACGGAGAGATACGGAGAGATGCGAGGCCTACACCTCAAGGTTCTGGTAATTATAATGTGAGAACTTCCCAGGCAGGTCAAACCAGAGGGCAAAGGGATCAGCGAAATTTTTGGAAGCCCGATCAACAAAAAGGGTACAGGTGATTGGTACGTGCCATTGTGGTCTTGTGGGGGATGCCCCAGAGCCCAGGCCTATAGTTTATGGAACAGTAGGGGATGTGGATATCCCGATATTTATAGACTCGGGTGTGTCTATAAATTTAATGGACTATAATTTGTATCAATCCATGTTTTCCAATTACTCTTTGCAACCCTAAATGGAGATGGTGTGTTATGTGCAAGCCCATAAATTAAATACCCTGGGTTGTGTTCAAATACAGTTTACTCTTGGTGACAGAGTACTAACAGAACTATTTTTGGTAATGAAAGGAATTGCGTTGGGCAACAGACTTTTGCTGGGACATCCTGTGTGTAGAAGACACAAGATTTCGATCCATGCGGGTGTTAATGGGATAACAGTCGGGATGGATACTTGGTGTTTTTCTGCCTTATGAGAACGTGATTAGAACGGAGGACATGGAGATTATTGAAAAAGGAGGTGTGCTTGGTGATATTAATGGCGGTGATACGAGTGTTATGGAGAAAGGTAATATTAAAACCCACGTTGGTGATATGGGAAATGATTACGGGGGTTCTATCAGAGTTCACGGTGATAACAATGGTGGTGATGATATTTTGGATGGTGATGTTGATACTAATATTGATGTTATTTCTGATACTAACATTGCTGGGGATGATACTGAGGGTGGTGATGTGTATGGGGTGGTGGAAAGGGGAGATACTAACCACAAATATAGAGGTGTTTTATCCGAAGATATTGTGTTACTACTTGGTTCGTGAGAAAACCTACGGATGTGTGTGTTATTGAAAATAGTGAGAGGCTTAGAGGGGTTATTAGTACGGCATTGGTGAACACTGTATCTATGGATAGGACCACGTGGTTGGAGTTATTAAACTGTAATGATACAGTTAGGAGATACCAGAAGAATACATATATATTGGATTTCCAAGATTGGAGTCGTGATACTGGTTCAGTGGCTATCGTCGAGGGGAAACCTGAGTTTTCAGAGGCAGAAATGCAATCAAGGAAACAGATATTTAGAGAACATTTAGCTAATGCGGATTATAGCGAACATGTTGAAGCCATAAGCAAGCTCCTGGCAGAATTTGGGGATACGGTAGCCTTACAAGGTGATAAATTGGGGTTGAGTAATGTGTTAGAGCATAAGGTAAATTTGGAGAGGCACAAAACTATTTATATTCCTGCATATTGCATACTTTTCAAAATCAGAGAACAGGTGGAGAAAGAGGTCAACAGATGGGAGGAAGAAGGAATCATTAGACCTAGCGTGTCTCCTTACAACTTTCCCTTGTTAGCGGTGCCTAAGAAGGATGGTTCTGTCCGTGTATGCGTCGATTTTAGACGTTTAAATGAAAAGACGATCCCTGACCGCTATCCAGACGCGTGCATACCAGATCTTATTGTTGAAATCGGGGGACATAATATTTATAGCTCAATTGATTTGGCGCAGGGTTTTTAGCAGGTCCCTCTTAGTGAAAGTAACAAGGAATATACCGCTTTTTCAGTGCCCAAGAGACACTATGAATTTACGCGAATGCCTTTCGGTTTATTGGGCAGTCCGATGACCTTTACCAGGTTGGTGAACACAGTTTTGCACGGGTTATTGGGCAAAAATGTTTTTGTGTATATATGTGTATGACATCCTGGTCGCAACAGACACGATCGCGCAACACCCGGAAGTGCTTAAAGAAGTACTTAGGAGGCTTAGATTAGCGGGGTTGAAAATTAAGCTAGCCAAGTGTTCGTTCTTGAAAAAGCAAATTACATATCTAGGCCATGTCATATCTAAGGAAGGGGTCAGAGTAAATGACGATAAAGTCAAAGCAATAGCGAATTTTCGCACCCCCAGATCTAAGAAAGATATTAAGTCCTTCCTGGGTATCGCCGGTTTCTTCTGGAGGTTTGTGAAAGGGTTCTTTAATATAGCAGCTCCCCTAACTGATGTATTGCGGGAAGACGTTCAATTTCAATGGAAGGAACCCCAGGCGGAGCGTTTTCAAAAGCTCAAGGACGCGCCAATGAATCCCACTGTTTTGAAGTTTCCAGATTTTAGCAAACATTAGTGACTGATGCAAGCCAGGAAGGTATAGGTGCTTGCCTTATGCAAAAGTTTGATGGGAAATTCCATCCCATAGCCTTTTATAGCAGGAAGTTCAGGACAAAGGGCAGCAACGAGAGATCAATGGCTACCATAGATAAAGAAGCCTTTGCAATAGTGTCGAGCTTAATTCATTTTAAAATGTTATTCATGGGGAATAAAGTAGAAGTTCTTACAGACCACAAGCCATTATTAGATCTTTTTAATAAACCTGATTTGTCGCCTAAAAGAGCTCGATGGTTTTTAACTATCAGAGATTTTAACGCAAAGCTCAAATATATAGAGGGCAAATTTAACGTAGTTGCTGATGCTCTCAGTAGAGGTTTTCACGACACGGAAGAATTCCAAGTCGCGCAAATCACTAGCGAAGCTATACAGTGGGATATATCTCTCACAGAGCAAAGGCAAGATGAAGACGAGATTCTAGCAGATGCAAAAGCGTTTCTTAGAGGGGAATTAGTTAGGAAACGTTATAAGTTGCCTTTTTCGGGTTTGGAGTTAGAAGGTAATCTATTGGTTAGGAAAATTAGATATAAATTGAGAACCAGTGAAAGTAAAGGAGATACGACACAGATCGTAATTCCGAAAGTCCTAATTCCAGCGGTTTTGGATATAGTTCATTGCAAGTTCGGTAGTCCACATTTGGTTATTGAAAAAACGTATGATGAGGTTCGTGCTAAATACATTTGGAAAAACATGGGGAAAGATGTGGAAAATTTTGTAAGGAATTGTGCGGTGTGCAACGCATGTAAACCTGCAAGGATAACTTCATGCAAATTAGGATTGTATCCTACACTGAGTAGACCTTTTCAGAGAATACATATGGATATCCTGGGGAATTTTTGTGAGTCTAGGTATGCGAACAAGTACTTGTTAGTGATAATAGATGAACTTACAAGGATAGTAGAAATTTTCCCACTTAAGCATAAAATGGCTGAAGAAGTAGCCATAGCATTTTTCAATGGTATCATTTGCAGATATGGCTCACCTGAAGTTCTATTGACCGACAATGGTAGAGAATTTGTGAACAAAACTTTGGAATGTTTAGTGGAAGTCATGGGAATACAGAAAGTAACAATTATTCCATACAGACCTGAACCTAACGGGTTGTGCGAACGAGCAAACAGGAAAGTGCTCGAGGATCTCAGGAAAACTGTAGGTGGTAATGATAAGAATTGGGACAGATATGTTAATGTTGTTAGACATAGTATTAACACTATGGTCAGTGATTCCATTAAAATGTCCCCATTTGAAGCTTTGTTTGGTTGTCCACCACGAGGCACATTTGATTTGCTAACTATACCTCATCATGGGGAGGATATGATCGAGGCGTTGGTATCAACAGCGAGAGAGAGACATGCTTGTCTCAGCCGTAATCTCGAATCCACAACCAGAGATATGGTAGGGAAGAGTAATAGTAAAACATCTGATCCCAAGATCAACATTGGAGACAAGGTATTTCTAAAACTTAATGGGAGAAATGAACAAATTACAAATTAGGTTCAAAGTTTGAAGGTCCTTTTAAAGTCATTGAAGAGAAAATTGGAAACAGATTTGTAGTCTTAGAGGAAAAAACAGGTTGGTTGAGGTTCACACATCTCGAAATTGAAAAGAATTGGTTGTGGTGATTAATATATTGTCGCGCAATTGCATTTTTTTCTTTTTTTTTCTTGCTGTCTGTTTTTTTGCAACTTGGTGGTGGAATGCTTTTACGTTTTTTTTTTCCTTTCATTTCCCTCTACTGTTTTTTCTTATTATGCACAAATCTGCGGCGTTATGGCGAAAGATTTCGGGGTTAATATTTTACATGGGAAGTTGTTGGAAATATGGCAAATTTTTGTTTTAGCTGAGAAACGTGATGATAAACATGTGATAATTCCTGTGTGTATGATATTTGGGGCTGAATTTCTGTGGTTTTACGAGCCGAATAGGTGACATTGGGGTTTTATATAATTCGGGTAATGTCATGGGGAGTTATGATTTAAGGACAATTTTGTTTGTGGAATGTGATTATGTGGTGTCAGTATAGGATTTTTTTGGAGAATAAGGGCTTCTGGCATTGCAAGTCTGACTGGACAATCTGTAGTGCGGTTTGAAGCACCTGAGGTGTTCACAGGTGGATTTTGCTAAGGATGCTGTGATGTATCCGGTTGCGGATTTTTCCCTTTGGAGTTGATTACTCGGAGATTTGCACTATTCTCGTAGATGTTGACTATGGCATTCCACGGAAATGTATCATGTAAGGGGATTCTTTTCCGGTCGTTTCTGGTCGATGGGATTGCTGCGGTAGCAAATTCCGTAACGGTACATATTCCGTTTTGGGAAAGATATTGAATTATATGTTTCTTTTTCTCTTATGTGCGCTGTGTAATGGGGGAAAGTTCACTTATTGTTGTTATTATCTTATTTTTTTTCTTTTTTCTTTTTTTCTTTTCTTACAAGAGATGCCGTAATTGGTGTTAAACTCTAAATAGCATTTCTATTTTAGATAGGATTCAGTGGGTAAAGATTATATTTTGTTTAGTGAGGAATTTTTAATATTTGACTAGGAGATTGAGTATATTAATTAATGACGGATTTGTGGGGTAAAGCAAGACTTTAATTATTTTATGATCATGCAGACCTTTTAAATACGGACACACAATGACTTTAGAGAATTCCCAACTTTACGTGATGGTGGCGATGGAAACAACTTCGTTCTACAGTACCAGAGGTCGAGTCGAGTTTACACACGAATGGCGTTTCTATGGACTGCCTTTGCAAAGGATGAGATGTCTTCGGTATATCGTCTCAGGATACGTTCAGGGATAAATCAGGGGTCTACAATCTTCGATGAGGCGGGTGCGAGTAGCACTTGCATGGAAGTCACGGGATATTTCCTTGACAACGGGGTGGTGACCACGTTTCCTTCAGTAGAAAACGTCGAATCTACAGTTTCGCGACGAGAGGGTGTTGGATACACTCACGAGGGTCGCAGATGCTGAATAATGGCGCGTACTGAGTTGTTTCGAGTTGGTTTACGCACTCAACCTGCGTCTACAACTATTCGTCGAGTTCTGCTTATCTTAGTGACGAGGATGAGCCTTTCATCAATGAACGTTACACAATACCAATATTAATGATCATGCAAGGTGTTATACTGATCACAATTTGTGCCCTAGGAGTTCTTAAACTTCTGTGCATTCGGCGAGGCACAAGGGCTCCAGCAACGGAGGTAGCCCTAAATCATGTGGCAAATTGATAAACTGTGCATTAGTTGCTGATGTGGTGTGCGACAGGAGTGCACAAAGGACATAGGTGGCCGAGTCATCTTACAAGTGTGTGATGTGTTAGTGAATTACATATCATGTCTTGCTTGGAGACAGATTGAGCTGTAGAGGCAACCTTCTTGAATGAAGGAATCTGGTGCGTAAGCTTTTTTAATCTGGAGGCGGTTCGTACTGTTGCCAGAGCGGTTTGAGGTGTGTCGAGTATGTACATTCGTTTGTACGAATGTCACAGGTCTAACCGACCAAGGCACTTGCGAGAGACACATTCCTTTTGTGATAGGAAAGAGGTCGGTTTGGTAAACGCCAGGTGTCGAGAGAAAACCCCATCATAAAGATGGGCTCTATTCCACGATATTAGGGATGGGATTCTCTATCCTGACTAATACGATGAGCTGATTGACATTTTGGGTCTGGGAGTGAATACTTAGCCAGGAGAGTGGAATGATAACTTATTAGTTTGCTTTGTGGGGCAGACTTGGGTTTTTATCACTATGACTTATTAATCATTTTGTTCTATTTTATGTACATCTGCTTAGGATAATAAATATTATATTTTGGTATTTATGTGAGCTTAATAGCCTAATGACATGTTTGCAGATAGAGGGTGCCATTGTCAACAGGTAAGGGTTTCCAGTTTATGTAGTTTCGTCAAAAGGGTGTAAGATATATATATATATATATATATATATATATATATATATATATATATATATATATATATATATATATATATATACAAGAACACACCAATCAATACAAGCTAAAATAACCCTATTTTTAAAATATGATGCAACTGCAATATATAACAAGAATCAAATACTTGATATCAACAAAATGTGTATATAATAAATCCAAACACACAGCGGCATAGTAAAAAAAAAAATCATTCCATCCAAATACAGTATGATTCTAGCTCAAAAAAAAAAAAAAAAACGTCCAAACGAGCAACAACACTCGAGAGGCGATGCAATTGCAGAGCAGATATCCAAGACAGGAACTTGATCTCAGAAATAGACTGCAGAGAAATGCAGCCCGATCGGACTTTCGTGGGGGAGGGGGGAGGGCGGAAAATCACAGTGTCCCAACTCCCGAGGGAAGGAAGAACCTCCTCCTTCTTGGTCACGAGAAGACCCTTGCATGAAATAACAGTTTCTCCCAGACCGTCACATTTCCATTTTATTAGACAACAGAGAGAGAGAGAGAGAGAGAGAGAGAGAGTGAGAGAGAGAGAGAGAACTTTGCCATGTATGTTGTATTTCCAACAGTATCATAAGCCGGATATATATATATATATTATATATATATATATATATATATATAATATATATATATATATATACATATATATATATTATTGTGCATTTTGATCCTCAATACTGATAAAATAAAATAAAATATCTGAAAGAAAAAAATACATTGTAATATAATGGATAATTATACGCCGAATCTATACTACATACGCAATGTTTGCATGCGGATGCATATACATACACACACAAACCCGTAACAGAATCAGATGATAAAATACTGTGTAGTATATTCCAGCCATCTGGCGAAAAGAAATCCTATACTGAGCCTGGCATTCATCGTAGACTATCATCTTTAATACGAGTCCTACTTAAGGATGATACCTGTATTGTTAAGAAGGTACCTCAAATATAATTATGTTTATGAGTGCATAACAGAGAGAGAGAGAGAGAGGGGTGCTCAAGGACTTTGAAGTCTTGAAATGCTAGATGATTGTAAATTATATCGAGAGAGAGAGAGAGAGAGAGAGAGAGAGAGAGAGAGAGAGATACTCAAGGATTCTGAAGTCTTGGAATGCTAGATGAATGTAGATTATATCAACAGAGAGAGAGGGAGAGAGAGAGAGAAATACTCAAGGATTTTGAAGTCTTGAAATGCTAGATGCCTGTAGAGAGAGAGAGAGAGAGAGAGAGAGAGAGAGAGAGAGAGAGAGTCATGGAAATAAAAATTCAAAAAAACTGGAGGCGTGCAGAATACAACATTCCACATTCCAAACAAAAAGAAAGGGAGGATTCACATCGTAAATAAAAATCTTCATCGATTACGTACCCTGTAGAATTTCCCCTGTTTGTACTCCGATATCATTACGTAATGCAGAGTACAACCTTGGATCCATTATGCCGGGATGAAATTCACTTGGAAAGTCACATTTCTAAATAACTAAATGGTTACGAAGGCCATTTATTAAAGGGTTTTACGAAAAAAAACGCATAATTCGATGACTTTGAGGCCTTAGTTCTCAGATTCGTCGGTGTGTCTCCAAATAAAATTAAGGCTATATATATATATATATATATATATATATATATATATATATATATATATATATATATATATATATATATATATATATATTTATACTGTATATATATATATATATATATATATATATATATATATATATATATATATATATATATATATATATATATATATATATATATATATATATATATATAAAGAAATGTAAAACCGGAGAGCTAATTATTAAATTGACAAAAAAATTCCAAATTGAACATTTTCAAATATTAATTCCAGAAAAATAAAATTTTTATCTCTTATTTAATTGCCACTGTAACAGAGTAATGGCAAAACAGAAGCATGGAAAATATTTATAGAATCAAATAAGTCATAAATGCTGAGAAAAATTATGATAAATCTACGTACATAATAGTAAAACCAGACTGTTTATGAAGAACCCATTCCCTTCAAGAGTACCTGTTAAAGACATCACTGAAAGCAGATATAAAAAATAAATACAAAAATAACTTTTATTTGGTGATGAGAACTGTGCCACAGTAATCCCCGACGTGTTTGTTTTCCATTTCCCTCAAAAAAAAGATTAAAAAAAAATTATGGATTAACCTCTGACCTTTCATTGAGACCCGAGTGCAAAACAACCAGAATAAAGCGCAAGGAATGCCCGAAAAACAGCATCAACAAAAATAACCTCTTGCGAGATTGAACTACAGAAACCCCCCTTTTTGTCTATCGAGGTATCTGGACTGGAACAAGACTTAGCAATACTGAGAAGGAACCAATACTTACGGAGGTGATGGACCCGGTGTTCTGGACGTCAAGGAACCGATGGTTCCTGGAGAGATGGAAGGAACCGGTGCTTCCGGAAGTCAAGAGGGACCCGGCAGGCCCTGAGGGAAGGAACGGGTGCTTCCAGGTTCAAGAGGAACCCGACAGAGCACTGTAAGGAATGAATGGGTGCTTTCAGGAGTCAAGAGGGACCCGACAGAGCCCTGAAGGGAAGGAACGGATGCTTACAGCAGTCAAGAGGGACCCGACAGAGCCCTGAAGGGAAGGAACGGATGCTTCCGGGAGTCAAGAGGGACCCGACAGAGCCCTGAAGGGAGGAACGAATTGTCTTTCCGGGAGTCAAGAGGACCCGACAGAGCCCTGAAGGAAGGAACGGATGCTTCCGGAGTCAGAGGGACCCGACATTGAGCCCTGAAAGGAATGGAACTGGATGCTTCCGGGAGTCAAGAGGGACCCGACAGAGCCCTGAAGGGAAGGAACGGATGCTTCCGGGAGTCAAGAGGGACCCGACAGAGCCCTGAAGGGAAGGAACGGATGCTTCCGGGAGTCAAGAGGGACCCGACAGAGCCCTGAAAGGAAGGAACGGATGCTTCCGGGAGTCAAGAGGGACCCGACAGAGCACTGTAAGGAATGAATGGGTGCTTTCGGAAGTCAAGAGGGACCCGACAGAGCCCTGAAGGGAAGGAACGGATGCTTCCGGGAGTCAAGAGGGACCCAACAGAGCCCTGAAGGGAAGGAACGGATGCTTCCGGGAGTCAAGAGGGACCCAACAGAGCCCTGAAGGGAAGGAAACGGATGCTTCCTGGGTGTGTACTCCAAGTGAGGGACCCCAACAAGAGCCCTGAAGGGAAGGCGAAACGGAGATGCTTCCGGGAGTCAAGCGGGACCCAAAAACAGAGGCCCTGAAGGGAAGGAACGGATGCTTCCGGGAGTCAAGAGGGACCCGACAGAGCTCTGAAAGGAAGAGACAGCTGCTTCCAGGAGTCAAGAGGGGCCCGACAGAGCCCTGAAGGAAGGAACGGAACGGTGCTTCCAGGGCGGAGTCAAGAGGGACCCAACCTAACAGAGCCCTTGAAGGGAAGGAACGGATGCTTCCGGGAGTCTCAAGAGGGACCCAACAGAGACCCTTGAAGGAAGGAACGGATGCTTCCGGGAAGTCAAGAGGGACCCAACAGAGCCCCTGCAAGGGAAGGAAACGGATGCCATTCCGGGAGTTCAAAGGGAGGGTAACCCGACAGGGAGCTCTGAAGGGAAGAGACAAGCTCTTCCAGAAACGGTAAAGAGGGGCCGACAGACTGCTTCCCGAAGGGAAGGTCGGAAGCTTCCGGGAGGGGTCCCAAGAGGGACCCAAGAAGCCCTGAAGGGAAGGAACGGATGTTCCAGTTCCGGGAGTCAAGAGGGACCCAACAAGAGCCCTGAATGGGAAGGAACGGATGCTTCGGGCGGAGTCAAGAGGGGACCCAACAGGAGCCCTGGAAGAAGGAGGAACGGATGCTTCCGGGAGTCAAGAGGGACCAACAGAGCCCTGAAGGGAAGGAACGGATGTTCGGGAGTTCAAGGGAGGGACCCAACAGCAGACGAAGGAAGAACGGATGCTTCCGGGAAGTCAGGGAGGGAACCCAACGAGACGAAGGAAGGAACGGATGCTTCGGGAAAGGTCAAGCGGGAACCCCAACAGAGCCCTGAAGGAAGGAAACCCGGATGCTTCGGGAGTCAAGAGGGACCCGACAGAGCTCTGAAAGGAAGAGACAGCTGCTTCCAGGAGTCAAGAGGGGCCCGACAGAGCCCTGAAGAGAAGAAACGGGTGCTTCCGGAAGTCAAGAGGGGCCCGACAGAGCCCTGAAAGGTAGGGATGGCTGCTTCTAGGAGTCAAGAGGGGTCCGACAGAGCCCTGAAGGGAAGGGATGGGTGCTTCCGGGAGTTAAGAAGGACCCGACAGGCCCTGGAGGGAAGGAACGGGTGTTCCCGGATTAAGTACCGACATCTCATATTCTGATATCATGTTCTTTTCTATATAACAATGTTCTATGAAAACAGAAACTATAGGACTATTTGAAGCCAGGTTGAAGGCGCTCAATAACCCTTTGAATTACACTCAGCCATTTTATCAGGCCTAGGTTTTCTCTTTCTCTTATTCATATTTTATTTTTAATTTTATATACATTCAAAATTATTTTTGTTTTCGTGTATAATAAAATCTATATTTATTACTATTTTTTACTGTCTGATCACGGAAGCGCGAAGTCATTTGACTGGGTCCCTAAAAATATGTGCTCATTATTATGGATAATAATAATAATAATAATAATAATAATAATAATAATAATAATAATAATAATAATAATAATAATAATTCCTGTGGTACTCGCCTATTTAATAAATCTGTGCATTTAAAAGCAATGCTTACAAGAGACTTATTTAAAAAAATCATATTACTCAAAGTTCCGCTTTTTATGAAAAAATAAGACATTAATCCCCCCCTCCCCCCAAAAAAAATTGCAAAAATGTATTGCAAACATCCTGAAACCCGTCTTTCATACACATAATAATAGTTTTAAAATCTTACTTTATTTTTACTTTATTCTCCTTGATAATTTATTAATATCAGACACACTTTTCTCTCTCTCTCTCTCTCTCTCTCTCTCTCTCTCTCTCTCTCTCTTCTCTCTCTCTCAGCATTATATTCGTAAGGTAAAATGGAAATCCCTCGCTAATATTAAAGGCTGAAGTGTGCGAGGCCTTCATCATTTCGTGAAGATAATGACCTTTCAGAAGTATGAAAATGAATCAGGCCGAGGCGAGGAGATCCAATTATGACTCCGCGCCGAAATTATTCATTAAAATATTCGAGAGTAATCATTTTGGTTTTTTTGGAACTGAATGGTATATAAATTTTACCTAAATGGCCAAGCGCTGGGACCTATGAGGCCAATCATCACTGAAATTGAAACTGAGAATAAAAAAGGGTTGAAATGTGTAACAGGAGGAGAGCCTCGCAGTTGCACAATGAAACAATTATCAGAAGATGGATGAAAGTAAGATGGAAGAGAATAGCAAAGGAGATACAGTAAAAGGAATGAAAGGGGATGCAGCTAGGGGCTGGAGGCACGCTACAAAGAACCTTTAGTAATGTCTACAGTACTACAACGGCCAAGGTGCACTGACGGTACCACCCACTGTATAGAGAAAAATTTGTAATTTTTATTTTTAAACTGATGATAATTTATCAAAAAATTATTAAGTTTTCATATACTATATATCACAAATGTCAAAAAATATTCTTTCCCCATAGCTCATACATATGTCGACTAACTGAAAGATATATATATATATACACATACACAGTCGTGAATGAGAGCGAAAGACTTAGAAGCTAGTTACAGGCCTCAAGATGTCTTCCATGTACCCAAAAATAATAATAATAATAAAAGGCATTAAAAGCTCCCCAGAAAGAGTATATATTCAGCCAAGAGCGCCATTTGCACAACCATGAAAGAACTGGATCACGAGGGAATACGACCATCTCACTCTCATAAAGTTCCGAATAAGCAATATAAACGATGCTTGCAGGCAAATGAGCCTCTTCGGGTGCTCACGGGAGCTGACATAATATGGAGTAGAAAGTAAATCAGGCTCGATAAATCAGTATGTATTAAGACCACTCAGTAATGATAGGAATGCAATAAAAAGGCAACTCAATAATAATGGCGACCCGATTATAAGTTTGTCAGCGTCTTTGTAAAGGATCCTATACAAAATGATATATGTATACACACAAATATATATATATATATATATATATATATATATATATTATATATATAATATATATATATATATGAGCTGGTTCGATACAGTTTTGAATATGCCTTTTCCGTGATAGTCTGAAGTCCCGTGAAACCGTTATAAGTGATACTGTGTGTATGTGTAACAAAAACATGTCAACTGCCAAAGCGTTGCAAGTTGGCTAGGCTTGGCCATTTCAAGAGTGCCACGCATCTCTATATCCCTTCTTGATTGCCCTTGTGTCTTAGGAGCCAGAATAACCAATCAGCTTCTTGGATAACGATGCTGTGTGTAGGGGGCATTTGAAACAGGCCGCACCATCGGTCAAAGCAGTTCGTTAGCGGGTCCCATATAGCACAGAGTGCCCAGCCAGTGCCCTGCGTTCCCGTCGGCCGCCACACAAAGACGTTTGTCACCATGTAGTGTCAATAACAGTCTAACCTGCCGTCCGGTTGTGCAATAACATAGTTAACGTAATAATTACAGTTAAAGGCCACCTGTGTTAAACGTTTCATCGATTATTATTTTTGCATGTCCTACATCGCATGCACGTAAACTTCTCTCTCTCCTGTTTTCCTTCATATCCCGAACCCACAAATGACCGAGATCAGGTCATATATATTATATATATATATATATATATATATATATATATATATATATATATGTATATGTGTGTATATATACACATATATATAAGTGAGTGTGTGTTTGTGTATGTATTATACAATTTTAATGTAAAAAGAATAAAATTAGACATTGGATAAACAACAGTCTAATAATTGAAAACACAAATTTAAGAGAAGATGAAATATGAGTGAATGTGAATATGAGCTTCGAAAATAAGCTGTTATCTTTGCATCCCTCAGTAGATATCAATGTTTCCCTTTGGACTTTGATTATACAAATGGACACGAAAATCTAATCGCTTCTTTATCATGAAAATGTAATTGCTTTATTACACTAAAAAAATATAAATATTTCATTACAATAAAAAATTTAAATGCCAGCTGCATCATTACAAAGAAAATGTGCTGGCTTCATTATAATGAAAATGTAACTGATACATTATAATGGCAATATAACTACTTTATTATAATTAAAATGTAATTGCTTTATTACAATGAAAACGGTAACTGCTTCATTATAATGAAAAATAATGCTCGTTATAATGACAACGTAATTAATTCATTATAATGAAATGTAATCACTTCATTAAACCAAAATTTCATTACTGCATTATGAAGAAGATACCATCACTGCATTATAATGAAAATTTAATCACTTCATTATAATGAAACATTTAATCGTTTCATTATAATGAAATGTAATTGCTGCATTATAATGAAATTGTAATCACTTCATTACAATGAAAATGCATTAGTTTCATTATAATGACAAGGTAATCGTTTCGTTATAATAAAAAATGTGATCTTTTCATTATAATGAAAAATTTCATCATTTCGTCGTAATGAAAATGTAATAGTTTCATTACAATGACCACCTTATATAAAGTATTCTGAGGATTAAATGATGCGTCTCTCTTTCAATCTCTTTTCAATGTTTCCCAGACAAACGAGATATGGGAAACGATTAGAATGACAACCTCCCAACCATCAAAGGGATTCATTTTCATCTAATGAATTAAGGTCAGATACGTAATTCTCAGAGAGAGAGAGAGGTGAGATTTTTTGCGAGAGAGAGACGAGCGAAAGAGAATCTTGAGAGACGATAAGAGAGAGAGAGAGAGAGATAATTTGAACTTTTTCCTATCAGCTAAAACACTGAAAATATAAATATTAATCAAATAATACTCTATCAATTTTATTAAATAATACTCAGAGAGAGAGAGAGAGAGAGAGAGAGAGAGAGAGAGAGAGAGAGAGAGAGAGATGGAGATGAAACCCATCCCAAGTATTATAATTAAAAGACAATGCATTATCAGTTTTACGCTTTGTTTGTTGCAATGAATGAGCTACATTGTCAATGCAACATCCGTCCGCAATGTGAGGAAAGTAAAGAGAAACATCACTGAAATGTGACTCGCCCTGGAAGAGTGATGTTTCTCAAACAGGAATTAATGTTGGAATGTTGAAACAGATAACATAGGAGATAACTCTCTCTCTCTCTCTCTCTCTCTCTCTCTCTCTCTCTCTCTCTCTCTGTGTGTATTATTTAATCAAAATTTATATCTTCCATGTTTTAGCTGAGGAGTGGAATTTTAGGCTAATTCTCTCTCTCTCTCTCTCTCTCTCTCTCTCTCTCTCTCTCTCTCTCTCTCTCTCTCAAATAAAAGAACTACCTTACCGCGTCCAGACCACAAGATATTACAATAATAACTTACATAACTAACCACCAATTCATGATACCTTCATAATAATTATCAACATGGCCGAAGCTCCGGGCCGCGCATAAAGGCGAGCGTATTTCATCTAATTCAAACGTAAAATAGTATGGTAGAGGGAGAAGCAGCCCTCTCTCTCTCTCTCTAACTATGCTAGAATCTATTATCATAAAAAAGAACTGTTCCTTCGTTAAATACTCAATTGTCGTCCACTCAGTCATATGTTGCCTAGGTTTTCCTTTACGATTATTTAATGTTTTCTCAAGGTATTATTCTCTCATTTCGCTTCGTGAGCCTGTGTGTGTTCCCTTGGCCTGTATTTTTTTCTTTCTTTCTAAAGTTCATTTATATACCTATTTTTAATGTTGCATTGCCATTATTGCGAATTTTAAATATTTTATTTTTTTATTTCTAATTTTGCTAATATCGTGATTCTATCTGTAGTGCAAATAATTTTCTTTTTTAGCTTTGAACATGTGACACATGTCATGAAACATCTGCAATGAGTGTGTAAGAATGGAGGTCTTCGTTTTCCTCGTTCCTTGAGGATATATATATAACACACACACACACACACACATATATATATATATATGAATGAACTACTGGAGAATTAGCCAACCGAAACTTTAACCATTACACGCGTTACAATTACAGGTTGATTTTGAAAAAAGTAAAATTAAGTTTATTTTTGTGTGATCCTCAAGTTAACGAATACGCAAACTTTCATTCCTATTTGTAAGTAGATGAGAAACATTCAGCTTACGCAAAAGACGAATGAAAATGGAAATTCTTCGAGCTACATTCAAACCACTACAGCTCCCCTCACGGTAAATAAACCCATAAACTGGGGAATGGTTACATAATTAATTAAAGACGCAACATACATAAATGCATTAACTGTTAAACAGGAGAGAGATGCGTTTTGACACGTCTGCGAAAAAACTTCAATTTACGTAGCTGAGACAAAAATTCGATCTCTGTAATTAAATTATTCCCGGCCTTCCCTTAAGAACGTAAAGACTCTCTCTCTCTCTCTCTCTCTCTCTCACACACACACACACACACACACAATGTTGCAATAAACAATGACCGCCATCTACTGAGCGACTTAACAACTAACTTTTTTTAGATTTTTTAAATTTTTGAGTTACTGCAATGGATATATTACTTCACACTTGGGATGGAAAAGGGAGAAACAAATCTACGCTGAGATAAATACTCACACATTTTGAAAAGCATATATATATATATATATATATATGTGTGTGTGGTGTGTGTGTGTGTGTGTGTGTATACATATATGTATATATATATATATATATATATATATATATAAATATATATATATACTATATATAAATATATATGTATATCTTAGTTTAACCAGACCACTTAACAGCTCTCCTAGGGGGACTGGGCAAAAGGAATAGATATTATTCACGTGGCCAGGAACCAATCGGTTACCAAGCAACGGGACTACACCTTATTGTGGGATACGAACCACATTATATCGAGAAATTAATTTCTAATCAACCGGAAAAAAATTCCTCTGATTCCACGTTGGCAGAACGGGAAATCGAACTCGCGACTACCGAATCGGTAGGCGACCACATAACCCACTCGTCCAACGAGGAACTATACATACACACACAAATTATATATTGAAGGCACTGAAGGAAGGACCCAACGGAGGACGGCGACGTCCAGGAATAATCAAGCAGCCACCGAAACCATTTTTTTTCGCCAAATCGTCTCCCAACCTCCGATTCAATGAAATAAATGGAGAAAACGATTGGCTTCATCAAGTAGATGACTGGCACAGCTGAAACAGCTTCTATCCAATTAACCAGTCGATCATCATTCCAATTACGGGGAGCTTTTTTTAGTTTTTTGACTGATGACATACGAGTGGCAATATTCATTTTAATATCAATAATGCTGCGCTGGGCTCATTTTTCGCTGACGCCAGTGAAACAGATCAGAGATTTTGTGGGGGGTGGGGTGGAAGGGGGGTCCGCATAAAAAGGCCAATGCCATTTTTGACGATTAATGTCATCAGTTACTGAGACATCATCAATATGTTGTTGTCAAGAAGTGTTACAAAAGAAATTCCATAAAAAAATTTATATATTTTTAAAAATCACTCGAATCAAGTATTTCTCAAACCTTTTTCTCAAAAAGAGGATAGCCGAATGTTATTGACTAAACTGTGCAACTGTGAAAGAGTTCAGGGCACAAAATAAAACCACTAAGAGTTGCTCTAGAAACGGATGAAAGGAATATAGAATTTAGGCCAAAGGCCAAGCGCTGGGACCTATGGCTCATTCAGCGCTGAAAGGGGAATTGAGAGCAAAAAGGTTTGAGAGTTGTAACACGAGTTAAATCTGGCAATTGCACTATGAAATAATCGTTAGGGGAGGATAGAAAGGAAGGTGGAGGAAAGAGAATATGGATGGAGGTACAGTAAGATGAATGAGATGGGTTTGCAGCTGGCGGCCGAAGGGACGCTGCAAATTAACTAGAGTGATGCATGCAGTGCACCGCGTGAAAAGGACTGTATTAAAATTGCATATATCGCTGTCCGTCTATAATTCTTTTCTGAATATCTGAACTACTGAATTGAAACACTACAGGACATTCAAATCCTCCAAATTATTAACTCTCAATATTGAGAATAAAATATGAATAACACATTCATTCACTCATCGCTACCATAGTTTCGACAGGAGTGAAAAAAAAAAAAAAAAAACAGAATCTAAATACCGGAAACAAAATGATTCCGTATGTGAGTGACACTAAGTGTGATACAAAGCATAAACCATTTAGTAATCAAAACAAAATAAGAAATTGCACCCAAAAATGCCTCAACGCAGCTACATTCACGCCTGTTAAATATTCTACTAACTGAAATAAAAAAAAAAAAACAACAACATTGTGTTAACATACTGTCTTTAGGAAACGCCTATTACATCCTAAAGTGTACTTTTCGGTGACCAGCCTCACCTGTAAAAGAGAGAAGAAACTGGTCATTATTACATGTTGTGAAAAAAAGAAGCTATTTTCAATTTAACTGGAAAATAGATGAACATACAAAACCTCCCGCGGTATATTTTTCTCCTAAAATGGAATTTTGCAAATGATGACAATTTCTTTTGGTGCCTTTTTTTTTTAAATTGGACGATCCAATAATGTCACCTCTCTCTCTCTCTCTCTCTCTCTCTCTCTCTCTCTCTCTCTCTCTCTCTCTCTCTTTGGAATTTTGCGAACATTTCTTTCGATGTCTACTTTGTTTGAAGAATTTTTTTTAAGAATTTTCTAAAATCAGACAATCCAAATCTCTCTCTCTCTCTCTCTCTCTCTCTCTCTCTCTCTCTCTCTTTCTAATTCCAGCCACAAGAATTCTGCGAATTATAATAAATCTTTTGGTATCATTTTCATTCGGGAAAATTTCCGAAGAATTTTTTTTTCAAATCGGGCGACCCAATAAGCTCTCTCTCTCTCTCTCTCTCTCTCTCTCTCTCTCTCTCTCTCTCTCTCTCTCTCTCTCTCTCTCTCTCTCTCTCATTAATCCAGCGGCTTCGAAAACACAAAGAAGCGAAGTGGCATCATCACGATGAGGCCAGTTCCCTTTGCAATAATCATAAGAATTGAATTCAGATGAGACGAAAAAATGTCTATAATAATTTCGTTTGAATTAAGACCACAGAGCCAGGCAGGTATTTTTTTTATAACAGCGTCCGTGAAAATGATACGCCACTATGGGAATAATAATGATAATCAGGAATTATGATAATTATAATTTTAATTACAATAATTATTCCGTGATGAGAGCTGCCATCTTCAGTGGGAATAATAATAATAATAATAATAATAATAATAATAATAATAATAATAATAATAATAATAATAATTAGTATTATTATCATTCAACGATGTGCAGGTATCTTCAGCCGGGAACAATTTTAATAATCACAACAATTATTCCATGATGAGAGCGGCTATCTTTAATTATAATAATAATAATAATTTCCCGATGATAGCTGCAATAATCAGTGGGAATGACAATAATAATAATAATATAATAATAATAATAATAGAAATCAGTCCATGATGAGCAGCTATCATGAAAGCCGTTCACAGAGCTGGGTCGGTGACTGGACGAGAAAAATCTTGATGAAATATTAGATGAATTACGGACGACCTTACATTGATGGCACCGTTTAAGAACGAGGAATGAATTCAAGGAATCCGGATAAGTGGTCCAGACTGAATACTGACTACTGTACTTGGATTAAGGACTTTTTCTGTCCACCCTCAGATCTTAAAAACAACAGAGGCTAGAGGGCGGCAAATTGGTACGTTGATCATCCACTCTCCGATCATCAAGCATGGCAAACTGCAGCCCTCTAGCCTCATAAGTTTTGGTTTTATGTAAGGTTAAGATTAACCATAATCATGCGTCTGGCAACGCCGTATGGCAGGCCACCACCGGGCCGTGGCTAAAGCTTCATGAGCCACGGCTCATACAGCATTATACCGAGACCACCGAAAGATAGATCTACTCTCGGTGGCCTTGATCATACGCTGTACAGAAAACTCGATTTTTTACTTGTTTTTAGTATTAGCAATCAAACCCAGCAGACAAACTTCTTTGTATTTATTTCATTTAAGAAATTCAAGCACTGGGGCACTTTCGGCTATTCAGCGCTCAAGACTGCGAAAATAGGGAGTTGGAGTGGTTGAACAGCAAAATAAAGATTTTCATAGATTAAAAGAAATAGGTTCAAGGCTCTATTGGCGGAACTAACAAGCGGAAGTTAGAGGTGGTGGACAACAAGCAATTTTTTCTATATACTCGTACTGTTAGTTAAAAATGATAGAAAACAACGAAACAAAATATCAAAAGAACGAAATTATTTTACTGTGAAATCATCCCCATCTAATTCTAAAGGTGAGTTTTTAAAGATAAAATCATTTTTGTCCCTTCGAGGTGCAGAACTCGCTAAATATATGGTTTATGTCCATCACTATTCAAAGTCACTATCCAATTTGCACCGTTAGAGAATCATATATTATATTAATATATATGATATATATATATTATATTATATATAATAAATATATATATATATTATATATATATAGATAGATAGATAGATAGATAGATAGATAGCTAGATTATATATAATATATATATATAATATATAAGATAATATATGTCATAATTATATATATATATATATTTATATATAGTAATATATATAATAATATTATATATCTATATTATAAATAATAATCTTTAACTATCAAATAACAACCAATTTACACAGCTCAAAAATTATAAAAAGAAATAAATATGAATTTTTATTATATCTTATAAGAATAAGATTTTTTTCTACCATTAATATTATTTTCTATTATAGACATCCACATTGCAAACACTATAGTAAGGTCGAAGGGAAGCAAAAGTGTACCGCTCAGGGGGGACGCATACTTTTGCTTACCTGCCTCGTCTGTCAAAACTTGGGGCTCCTAAGAAGAGTAATCAAAAGTTTATATTTTGGCATGATTGATCCCCCCCCCCCCCCCCCCCCCCCCCCCCCCCCCCCCCCCCCCCCCCCCACCCCCCCCCCCCCCCCCCCCACCCCCTCTCTCTCTCTCTCTCTCTCTACAATATACACATGCATATCATGATCTCTCTCTCTCTCTCTCTCTCTCTCTCTCTCTCTCTCTCTCTACAATATACAACAGCATATCATGATCCTCTTTCTCTCTCTCTCTCTCTCTTACATTTATACACATGCATATCATGATCTCTCTCTCTCTCTCTCTCTCTCTCTCCACACCACACACACGCACACCACACACACACAGTATACCATAACTGATTTTTTGTTAACATCACTCTCTCTCTCTCTCTCTCTATCTCTCTCTCTCTCTCCAGCTAAAAGGTGCTTAAAACAGATAAACAACAAACGACATCTTTTTTTTTAATCAGAAAACAATTTATTTAAAATTAGATTCATTTGATATATATATAAATATAACACACACACACACACACACACACACACATATATATATATATATATATATATATATATATATATATATATATATATATATATATATATATATATGTGTGTGTGTGTGTGTGTGTGTGTGTGTCTGTATGTATATATATGTATGTATATATATATATATATATATATATATATATATATAATATATATATATATCTAGTATATAGTAGATTATGAGAGAGAGAGAGAGAGCGAGAGAGAGAGAGAGAGACGTACTTATA
>NC_061109.1:21623025-21628025 GCF_015104395.2 Macrobrachium nipponense | reverse complement strand
GATAAAGCTCCCGCAGATTCTGAGAGATAAGAGGTGACTGATAAAATGTTTAAACTTGAAAGAGACTTTCTTGAGAGATTTGAAGACTGGCGTGCTAAGTATTATTAGCAGTTGTGGCAAATATACTATAATCTAAAATATACTACAGTCTACAGGGTCTTTGTCGATTCAGGCCTTCAAATAATTAATGTAAGGAGTCACTGGTTTTTTCTCGCAAGAAATGATTCCTGGTGTATAAGAGAGAGGAGATATAATATTTTCATAGTAGCCTCTGAAATATACATAATACAATAATAATATTAAGACTTGAGCTCTTATATGAACACTAATTAAAGGAAATAGTGAAAATAAAAATTCAAAAAAAGTATCACACCCCTTTTACTACATCACACACATTAGCCTGAAAATGTACAGCAATGTCTGACTCAAAATTATTATTATTATTATTTTATTTTTATTTTTTTAATTTTTTTTGTTTTTTTATTTTTTTTTGGTCCTGTCACAGTCCCCTCCAATTCAACTTGGGTGCTGTAATTTTATTAGTGTGGGGGTTCCGGTTGCATCCTGCCATCCTTAGGAGTTCCAATCACTTTTCTTACTATGTGCGCCGTTTCCAGGAGCACACTTCTGCATGAGTCTTGGAGCTACTTCAGCCTCTAGTTTTTATAGATTCCTTTTCAGGGATCTTGGGTTCGTGCCTATTATTATTATTATTATTATTATTACTAGTTAAGTAAACCCACACTAGTATTTTGTTGTTGAAAATCATACAGGCATACCACAGTGGATTTACTTAACCATTTTATTTACTCATGTGATTAAGAGTTTTCTTTGGATTATTATTATTGTTATTATTTAATTTTATTTTATTATTTTTTTTTTTTTTTTTTTTTTTTTTTTTTTTTTTTGCTCTATCACAGTCCTCCAATTCGACTGGGTGGTATTTATAGTGTTGGGGTTCCGGGTTTTGCATCCTGCCTCCTTAGGAGTCCATCACTTTTCTTACTATGTGTGCCGTTTCTAGGATCACACTCTTCTGCATGAGTCCTGGAGCTACTTCAGCCTCTAGTTTTTCTAGATTCCTTTTCAGGGATCTTGGGATCGTGCCTAGTGCTCCTATGATTATGGGTACGATTTCCACTGGCATATCCCATATCCTTCTTATTTCTATTTTCAGATCTTGATACTTTTCCCTCCTCTTTCTTTATCTTCAACTCTGTGGTGTCCCATGCTATTGCGACATCAATGAGTGATACTTTCTTCTTGACTTTGTCAATCAACGTCACGTCTGGTCTGTTTGCACGTATCACCCTATCCGTTCTGATACCATAGTCCCAGAGGATCTTTGCGTGATCGTTTTCTATCACTCCTTCAGGTTGGTGCTCGTACCACTTATTACTGCAAGGTAGCTGATGTTTCTTGCACAGGCTCCAGTGGAGGGCTTTTGCCACTGAATCATGCCTCTTTTTGTACTGGTTCTGTGCAAGTGCCGGGCATTCGCTTGCTATGTGGTTTATGGTTTCATTTTTCGTATTGCACTTCCTACATATGGGAGAGATGTTATTTCCGTCTATCGTTCTTTGAACATATCTGGTTCTTAGGGCCTGATCTTGTGCCGCTGTTATCATTCCTTCAGTTTCCTTCTTTAGCTCTCCCCTCTGTAGCCATTGCCAATTGTCATCGCTGGCTAGTTCTTTAGTCTGTCTCATGTATTGTCCGTGCATTGGTTTGTTGTGCCAGTTCTATGTTCTGTCTGTCTTTCTCCTGTCTCTGTATATTTCTGGGTCTTCGTCCACTTTTATTAGACCTTCTTCCCATGCACTCTTTAGCCACTCGTCTTCACTGGTTTTCAGATATTATTATTATTATTATTTTCCTATTCATATGGGACAGGCCTACAGGGGCCACTAAGCTTAAATTCAAGCTTCCAACGAATAAGGTGTCCATTTGAAAATGACAAGAAATACTGAAAGATGAGTTATTAGAAAAACAAAGATAAATCGAGCAACTAATAAAGAAACAGACACAATTGTCAATGAATTATTACAATTATGAGAAGGAGAACCGTTTTAGGGTGATAACATATTGCATCTTCGTCTTGACTTTTAAGGTTCAAATTGCACGACATCCTGAGGAAGACCGTTCCACATTCCAAAGTTGTGAGGAATCAGAGAACATTGAAAATCGCAAATAAGCAGAATTCCTAAAATTAAAATGCCAGATAAGCAGAATTCCTAGAATGAAAATTGCAAATAAGCAGAATTCCTATAATGAAAATACCAGATAAGCAGAATTCCTAAAATGAAAATACCAGAATAAGCAGAATTCCTAAAATGAAAATACCAGGTAAGCAGAATTCCTAAAATGAAAATCCCAAATAAACAGAATTCTTAGATTCTTAAAACCTAATTATAAGTACAATTCCAAAACTGAAAAAATCCAGAATAAGCAGAATTCCTAAAATGATAACCCAAAATAAGCAGAATTACTAAAATTCTGAATAGGCAGAATTCTTAAAATGAAAATTCCAAGTAAGCAGAATTCCAAAAAAGAAAATCCCAAAAAGCAGAATTCCTGATATTAAAATACAATATAAGCAGAATTCCTGAAATGAAAATTCCAAGTAAGCAAAATTCATAAGATGAAAACCCAAAATAAGCAGATTTCCTAAATTGAAAATGCCATATAAGCAGAATTCCTAAAATGGAAATTCCAAGTAAGAAGAATTTCTAAAATGAAAATCACAGGTAAACAGAATTATTAACAGCTTAAAACCTATATAAGGAGAATTCCTAAACTGAAAAATCCAAAATAAGCAAAATTCCTAAAATCTAAAATCTCCAAATAAGCAGAATTCATAAAACGAAAATTCCGAATGAGCAAACTCCTCAATTGAAAATGTCAAATAAAATGAAAATCCAAAATAAAAAACAATTTGAAAAACGTTGAAAAACCTCCGATCCAAAATATAAAATATGCGTGTGGATGCTGGTTGTGAAATGAAAATGTAAAGTGCCTATGGATATTGGCTATGAGGATAAGCTTAGATAACCAATCAATTTGAAAAAAAAAAAAAATAAAATAAAAGCCGTTGGGATCTCTGATCAGGTGGCCAGGTACCGACGGATTAACCCTCCTTTGTTTCATAAAATGCCAAGGAAGGATCACTGGCTTTCCTGATTTCTCCAGGGGCCTGTATTCGGGAATCTTGGGCCAAATCTCGCTCTCGGAAAATAATCCCACTTGCGAAGTCTTCCATCCTACAGCTAGGCGCGTCATGACGACGGTGAACCTCACGTGGGGACGATGTATGCATTATACTAAGGACACCCACCAAGTCTTAGCAAGTCAAGGCATTACTGAAATGCGTCTGCAGCGTCCCTTGGGGCCCCATTTGTATCTGCTTTTTTTTTTTTTCAACGTCTCTCGCTATTTCTCAGTGCCCACTAAGGAGTTTTCTCCTAATTCCAACTTCAGATCTTTGTACTTCATTTTCTGGATCACTGCATTCCGCTGTCCAACCCCTCCAACTCGGCTTGACAGGCTAAATTTCATAAGCCAAAATTAAATGCACGAAATACTTCCTCGCTCAATACGAGATCACCCGTCTCAACAAAAATATGGTGAGATTCTTTTCCTTTCATTTCTGGGTCTATCTCGCTGTTCAACCACTCACACTACCTCTTGTCTCTAACTAACTTAAAGTGACCCAGCGCCTGGCTTGACAACCTGAATTCCAATTCAATTACAATTCATAAAATCGGTGTCATCCAAATTCCATAAGCAATTACCCAGGATAAAGAAAAATATATATCCAGAAAAGTAGCATCTTAGCATTTATTTGATATCACTCCGCGCCTTCGAAATCAATCCTGCTTTTCGATTGCATCAACAACCAATCGCCACCCCCCCCTCCCCCGGCGCAACCTTTCTTCTGCTTCCCTATTTACTTCGCCCGTGTCGCCAGCATATGATGGGGCGGGTGGGGGGAGGGGAATGGAAAGTGGTGGTGGGGAGTTGGGTGGTAGGAGTGAACCTCGTTACCCAAAGCTTACGAGGAAAGAGGATTCCCATCTCATTTCTTGACTTTATCCAACATCATCATCTTCTTCTTCTTCTTCTTCTTCTTCTTCTTGTTATCGATTTCTATGAGACCCATCTTTTTAATATCGCGTGGGAAGTGGATAGAACGATCTCTCCTTTTTTTTTTTCGTCGGCATCAGTTCTCCCGTTTTCTTTGATTTTCCTCCATTCGCCGATATGTCAGGTTTTTAAAAATTTCCATGGTCGGACTCAAAATTATCATATATATTTTAACCATTAGTGCAAGGTATGATGCTGCAAATGAACTGCATGGTGCGTTTTTTAAAATCCTCATATTACGCATATAGTATATATCTATGTTTACGTAAGTGTGTGTGTGTATATATATATGTATACATATATATATATATATATATATATATATATATATATATATATATATATATACGTACACATACATACGTACATTAGTATTATATATATATATATATATACATATATATATATATATATATATATATATATATATATATATATATATATATATAAGCGCGTGCGACCCAGCGTAAAGCGAGAGAAAGGTCTACAAAAAAACCCTCTCCAATGGAAAACACTTCGCAGATATTAACCCGGCCGCCCGCCCCCTCCTCCCTCTAAAAAAAAAAGAAAAAAAAGTTACAATCACAAAAAAGGTACATTACCAAGAATAAGTAAAAAAAAAAAAAAAAAAGCCATTTCTCCGTCATACCTGATATCACTCATGGAAGGGCTGACTTCGCTCATCAAGGCATGGATAATTCAGCCTTTTGTGGAAATGTTCTTCAAAATCGTATCGGCTCTTACCGCCTGTCAACTCTTCATGCGCAGGATTTCTGGGAACCGTTCTTTTTGCAAAGTTTTAGCGTGGGGAGTTTTTCTAAGGACTGCGAGAGAGCGTGTTTTTTTTTTCCTGAAGT
>NC_061109.1:21595525-21618025 GCF_015104395.2 Macrobrachium nipponense | reverse complement strand
TGCGTGAGATTCTTCCTCACTTCAAAAATGAAGTATGCATTGTACGACCGTACACTTCAGAGAGAGAGAGAGAGAGAGAGAGAGAGAGAGAGAGAGAGAGAGAGATTCTAAACTCACACAAACAATATATATATATATATTTTATTTTCTCTCCCAACGAAGTTATGGAATCTTTTTATCCGGCATTCAAAATGCACACTCGACTATAAAAGACTTTTCCTGATCCGGCAAAACAATCCTAGATGCCATTTCATCCTTAATTATTTGAAAGGGGAGTGTGGGGGGGGGGGGTGGGGGGGGGGGGGGGGCCTCCTACAACTGCAACGCCAGAAGAAGGGGGACCAAGAAGTCCCTCAAAGGACACTCCTGAGGGGAAGAATGAAGGGAATCGTCACATTCGTCCCTCTGCTTCTCCTGCAGAAGGAGATTCGTAAATCTAATATGGGGAAGAGAAATCGTTTTATGGTCAGACTGGTTTTCCTTGTGATTTTATCTTTCTCTTTGTGCATTAACGCAATCAGGGTGGCATATTGGGTATCTCTCTGATGTAAGGCTAATTAATAATAAATTGAATTATTATTTTCTTTGCTGGAGGGTCAATACATTAGTCCGCTTTCCGATTCTATTTTGATGTCGTCTTAGAAGAAATATTTGTCAATTACTCATTTCATGTTATTCCAGCCGTAAAAATTTCATTCATTTATTAATAAACATATTAAGTATTAATACCTTGGAAACTATAGCACTTTTAAAAGGTCCAGAACTGGTGGTATATAAGTCTGTTTTTCAATAAACGTCCAAACTCGAAATTTAAGAACAGAAAAAGACGAGAAAAATCCTCGTCTTAGTTCAGGTTTATAATCCGGATTCTGCTGTCTTTTCTTTCTCCATATATAATTTGTCCTTCAAAAAACTCAAAAGTTCTTCCAGCAGATAAGCAAACCATATCACCTACAGTGGATGACAAAAATAAACAATAAACAAAGACTATGTTCCAATCAAAATTCTTCCAAGTAACAACAAACTTCAAGACAAAAATGGCTACATCAAAAATTGGTCAAACTAAGATTGTTCCTATATGTCATCTATTCTTCAAATAAGTCAAAAATATTAAGGTTAGGTATAACAGCAAGTAACAAAGTTTACAGCAAGTCTGATAACAAAAGACATCTTGAATTAGAACACATCTTGATCAATAAATGCCTTGGGGACGTAGAGCATTCACACACTGACCTGCCTCCTACCAGCAATGAGAAATGCCAACGTGAACATCTCTCATCTTCCCTATTTCAAAAATTAAGTGTAAAAAGGAAGCATAAAAAAATTGTGCTAGGACAAAATTATTAATATACGAAAAATTAAGTGGCCTGCCTTCACACACGCACACAGGCGTTGCAACAACCCCACCAAAAATATTCTTTAAAATAAAGCTAATTAGCGTCGAGACTTCATAATTAACTCCTTCATAAAATTCTGAAATGAAAATCCGTGCCACCGGTAGGTACGTATCTACTTGAAAGGGACGCCAAAACGAACATTACAAGATTATCTAAAACCAGAAAAAAACTATATATGTATATATTGGAAAGAATATTTCAGGCTATGAAATACTCTGTCATCGTTCAACGAGAGAGAGAGAGAGAGAGAGAGAGAGAGAATATTTCTTTTCTACCTGATTAAACCGATTTAAGCTTGAATGACAGTTTTCAATGAGAGAGAGAGAGAGAGAGAGAGAGAGAGAGAGAGAGAGAGAGAGAGAGAGAGAGAGAGAGAGAGAGAGAGAGAGAGAGAGAGAATTTGTCTTCCGATTAAGCAAATTTTAGCATGAATGACGATGTTTTAAATTAGAAATTTCTATATACTAATTAACAAGAATTTCATGTATCACCGTACGAATTTAGAAGCTCTATGGAAACGAAATTACTTTAAGATTGCAATAAAAAAAATCAATTCATATTCTGACAATATTTTTTGATAAACCATTATAGTCTCTCTATTGTGGAAACACGCCACTTACAAAGATAAAAACGTGTAGTAAAAACCACAATTCCCCTTCATCCTTTGGGGAATTTTCTATCAAAATCTCCTTTGTGATTTTCTCGCCCAGCAAAAATATCTAACAATTTTTCATTATTTCATTTTTCGTTCGTCGTTTCCCCTACCTTCGCCCTCAGGTAAAAAAATGTTTGTTCATTTTTGTTCATCTCTTCAAGGCATCTTTAATAAAAGAATTATATTTTTTAATAAAAAATGAACTTTTTCATATTGCAAAATCTGCCTAGGAATATAATACTGCAGGTTATTTTTATGGTAGGAATTTCAAGCCAAACTCTCTAGATCGATGTAGGACTGTATAACTAAATGACAATTGCAGTTTATGCAGTTTTTATCAAGCAACTGCTTGACTTTCAAACTTAGGTAGGATAATGTTCTTAAAGTATTATGAATTGCAATTTATGATGTTCTTGTCAAGCAACTGTTTGACTTTCAAACTTAGGTAGGATAATGTTCCTAAAGTATTATGAATTGAAATTTATGATGTTCTCATCAAGCAACTGTTTGACTTTCAAACTTAGGTAGGATAATGTTCTTAAAGTATTATGAATTGCAATTTATGATGTTCTCATCAAGCAACTGTTTGACTTTCAAACTTAGGTAGGATAATGTTCCTAAAGTATTATGAATTGCAATTTATGATGTTCTTGTCAAGCAACTTTTGACTTTCAAACTTAGGTAGGATAATGTTCCTAAAGTATTATAAATTGCAATTTATGATGCTCTCATCAAGCAACTTTTGACTTTCAAACTTGAGTAGGATAATGTTGCTAAAGTATTTTATAATTCAGAATCTAAAATATTTACAAAGTGTTTCAGATGAATTTCAGTGACTCGATTCAAGCAGCGATGTTGACATAATCCAAGGAGAATCTTCGTCGGACCAGAAAGTCCCTTTGAAGTTAGTAGCGCTCTGCTGCCGGAAGTAGTGAAGTTTATGTATTTATTCACTGGTCTCCCTAACTGTGAATGGAATATAGAGTTTAGGCCAGAGACCCAGCACTATGACCTATGAGGTCATTCAGCGCTGGAAAGGAAACTGAGAGCAAGTAGGTCTGAAAGGTGTGAAAGGAGGAAAACCTCAAAGCAGTTGCACTATGAAATGATCGTTAGAAATGGGCGGAAAGTACGAGGGAATTAAGAACAATATGAAAGGAGGTTCTGTAAAAGGAATGAAAGGGGGTGTGGCTAGGGGACGAAGGGACGCTGCAAAGAACCTTAGTAATGCCTACATTACACCCCGTAAAGTACGCTGACGGCACCAGCCCCTGGGGTTGAATGTGTGTGTATGGGTGGGTGGGTGTATGGAAAAGGAAGGCGTGTTACCAAAAACTTCCCGCATAATTCTCTGATGGTGTGGACGCTCCTGTAGAACAGAAAGTTCATTAGTCAGCGTGATCTGTAGAATATGCTAATGTTCTGTTTGTTTAGGAGAGTGGGCTAATTGCCAGTAGTTTGTAGGGATTGGCTCCCGCTGGTCCACAGGGATGGGAAAATCCCTATTGTTAAAAGCACTATTGTTCTCTGATAAAAGAGACCTTAGACTTTTTTTATAACAAATTGTCCAGAACGAAAAGGCCATTTCCTGGATTACTTTTAATGAGTTTCGTATTAAAAAAAAAAAAAAAAAAAAAAAAAAAAAAAAAAAAAAAAAAAAAAAATTCTACTTCGTTTACGTTGCATTTGACGTGAAATTGAAATTAAAATTCTCTCTCTTCTCTCTCTCTCTCTCTCTCTCTCTCTCTCTCTCTCTGTTGAAATCTTCACATGCAACTTATATGTTCCGGGAGAGAAAAGGGACTTTCTGTCATAAAAAAAAGTCCCTTTCTATACTACTGAAGCATTCATTTAAAACCCCCACATGATACCCTTGCCCAGAGCAGTGAATTGGATACCTGAGAGTTAGCAGACTATTGTGGGAATAATATGAAAGCATGATAAGTGAGGAAGAGAAAGGAAAAGAAGTCCTCTCATATTCAAGACATTCAGAGTCATCATCTCCTCTCACTCTCTACCTACCTGTCGATCTATATAACTTCTCCTCTCACTCTCTACCTACCTGTCGATCTATATAACTTCTCCTCTCACTCTCTACCTACCTGTCGATCTATATAACTTCTCCTCTCACTCTCTACCTACCTGTCGATCTATATACGTTCTCTCTCACTCTCTGGCCTACTGTCGATCTATATAACTTCTCCTCTCACTAACATCTACTTTACCTCGTCGATCTATTATAACTTCTCCTCTCACTCTCTACCTACCTGTCAGATCTATATAACTTCTCCTCTCACTCTCTAACCTACTCGATGTCGAATCTATATAACTTCCCCTCCTCACTCTCTACCTACCTGTTTGATCTATATAACTTTCTCTCTCACTCTCTACATACCTGTCGATCTATATAACTTCCCCTCTCACTCTCTGCCTACCTGTTCGATCTATATAACTTCTCATCTCACTCCTGCTACCCGTACCTGTCGATCTATATAACTTCCCCTCTCACTCTCTGCCTACCTGTCGATCTATATAACTTCTCCCACTCACTCTCTGCCTACCTGTCGATCTATATAACTTCCCCCTACTCACTCTCTGCATATGTCGATCTATATAACTTCCCCTCTCACTCTACTGCCTACCTTGTCGATCATATAAAACTTCTCCACTCACTCTCTACCTACCTGTCGATCTATATAACTTCTCCACTCACTCTCTGCCTACCTGTCGATCTATATAACTTCCCCTCTCACTCTCTGCCTACCTGTCGATCTATATAACTTCTCCTCTCAGTCTCTGCCTACCTGTCGATCTATATAACTTCTCCACTCACTCTCTACCTACCTGTCGATCTATATAAACTTCTCCATCACTCTCTGCCTACCTGTCGATCTATATAACTTCTCCCCACTCACTCTCTACCTACCTTGTCGATCTATAACTTCTCCACTCACTCTACTACGTCGATCTACTATATAACTTCTCCACTACCACTCTCTACCTACCTGTCGATCTATATAACTTCTCCAATCACTCACTCTCTACTACCTGTCGATCTATATAACTTCTCACTCACTCTCGGCCTACCTGTCGATCTATACTTCCCCACTACTCACTCTCCCCTGCCTACCTGTCGATCTATATAACTTCTCCTCTCACTCTCTGCCTACCTGTCGATCTATATAACTTCCCCTCTCACTCTCTGCCTACCTGTCGATCTATATAACTTCCCCTCTCACTCTCTGCCTACCTGTCGATCTATATAACTTCCCCTCTCACTCTCTGCTACTGTCGATCTAATATCTTCTCCTCAGTCTCTGCCTACCTGTCGATCTAATAATTTTCCCCAACTCACATCTCTCCTCTGCTCTCTGCCTACCTGTCGATCTATATCCCCAACTTTCCCCTCCTCACTCTCTGCCTACCTGTCGATCTATATAACTTCTCCATCTCAGTCTCTGCCTAACCTGTCAGACTGTTCTATATAAACTTCATACACTCCACTCTTCTACTACCTGTCGATCTATATAACTTCTCCAACTCACTCTCTACCTGTCTATCTATAATAACTTCTCCCTCACTCTCTTACCTACCGTCGATCTATATAACTTTCTCCACTACACTCTCTACCTACCTGTCGATCTATATAACTTCTCCACTCACTCTCTACCTACCTGTCGATCTATATAACTTCTCCACTCACTCTCTACCTACCTGTCGATCTATATAACTTCTCCACTCACCTCTCTGCCTACCTGTCGCTCTATTAATTCCCCTCCCTCCACTCTCTGCCTACCTGTCGATCTATATAACTTCTCCTCTCACTCTCTGCCTACCTGTCGATCTATATAACTTCCCCTCTCACTCTCTGCCTACCTGTCGATCTATATAACTTGCCTAACTCACTCTCCACTCTCCTGCCTACCTGTCGATCTATATAACTTCCCCTCTCAGTCTCTGCCTACCTGTCGATCTATATAACTTCTCCTCTCACTCTCTGCCTACCTGTCGATCTATATAACTTCCCCTCTCACTCTCTGCCTACCTGTCGATCTATATTAACTTCTCTCTACCCCTCTCTGCTACCTGTCGATCTATATAACTTCCCCTCTCACTCTCTGCCTACCTGTCGATCTATATAACTTCTCCTCTCAGTCTCTGCCTACCTGTCGATCTATATAAACGTCCCCTCACTCACTCTCTCCTACCTGTCGATCTATATAACTTCTCCTCTCAGTCTCTGCCCTACCTGTCGATTCTATATTAACTTCTCCCTCTCAATCTCTGCCTACCTGTCGAGCTATATAACTTCCCCTCTCACTCTCTAACCTACCTCGATCCTATATAACTTCTTCCACTCACTCTTGCTACCGTCGATCTATATACTTCTCCTCCACTCACTCTCTGCCTACCTGTCGATCTATATAACTTCCCCTCCCTCACTTCTCGCCTAACTGTCCGAGATTATTATAAATTCTCTCACTCTCTGCCTACCCTGTCGATCATATAACTTCCCCCTCTCAAGTCTCTGCCTACCTGTCGATCTATATAACTTCTCCTCTCACTCTCTGCCTACCTGTCGATCTATATAACTTCCCCTCTCACTCGATGCTTACTGCCTTACCTGTCGATTATATAACTTCCCCTCTCACTCTCTGCACCTACCTATGCCTACGCTAGTCGATCCTTATATAAACTTCTTCCTCTCAGCTCTCGCCTACCTGTCGATCTATATAACTTTCTCTCCCACTCTCTGCCTACCTGTCGAATCTATATAATTCTTCTCACACCTCACTCTCTGCCTATCTGTCGATCTATATAATTCTTCTCCTCTCACTCTGTGCCTACCTGTCGATCTATATAACTTCTCCTCTCAGTCTCTGCCTACCTGTCGATCTATATAACTTCTCCACTCACTCTCTGCCTACCTGTCGATCTATATAACTTCCCTCTCCATCACCTCAGTCTCTCCGCCTATACCTGTCGATCTATATAACCCCTCTCACCTCTCTGCCTACCTGTCGATCTATATAACTTCTCTCTCTTCCACTCTCTGCCTACTCGTCGCGGATCTATACTAACTTCCCCTCTCACTCTCTGCCTAACTGTCGATCTATATAACTTCTCCACTCACTCTCTGCCTACCTGTCGATCTATAGTAACTCTCACTCACTCTCTGCTACCTGTCGATCTATATAACTTCTCCACTCACTCTCTGCCTACCTGTCGATCTATATAACTTCTCCTCTCAGTCTCTGCCTACCTGTCGATCTATATAACTTCTCCTCTCACTCTCTGCCTACCTGTCGATCATATAATTCCTTCCTCAACTCTCGGCCTACTGTCACGATCTATATTAACTTGTCCTCCCACTGTCTGCCTTATGTCGATCTATAATAACTTCTCCTCTCACTCCTGCCTACCTGTCGATCTATATAACTTCTCTCTCACTTCTCCTGCCTACCTGTCGACTCTATAAACTTCCCCTCTCACTCTCTGCATACCTGTCGATCTATATAACTTCTCCCCTCACTCTCGCCACTGTCGATCTATATAACTCTCCTCTTCATGCCTACCTGTCGATCTATATAACTTCTCCTCTCAGTCTCTGCCTACCTGTCGATCTATATAACTTCTCCTCTCAGTCTCTGCCTACCTGTCGATCTATATAATTTCCTCACTCTCTGCTACCTGCGATCTATCTTACTGCGAATCGAATACTTCTCTACTCTCTGCTACCTGTCGATCTATAAACTAAATTCCCCCTCTCACTCTCTGCCTAACCTGTCGATTCTACATAACTTCTCCTCTCACTCTCGAACTTACCTTGTCCGATCTATATAACTTCCCCTCTCCACTCTCTGCTACTGTCGAATTCTATATAAACTTCTCCTCTCACTCTCTGCCTACCCTTGTCGATCTAGATAACTTCTCCTCTCAACTTCTTGCCCTACCTGTCCGACTTCTATTAAACTTCTCCTCTCAGTCTCTGCCTACCTGTCGATCTATATAACTTCTCCTCTCACTCTCTGCCTACCTGTCGATCTATATAACTTCTCCTCTCACTCTCTGCCTACCTGTCGATCTATATAACTTCTCCTCTCACTCTCTGCCTACCTGTCGATCTATATAACTTCTCCTCTCACTCTCTGCCTATACCTTGGTCGATCCTATATAACTACCCCTCTCCAGGTCTTCTGCCTACCCTGTCGATCTAAATAACTTCCCTCTCAATCTTCCCCTGCCTACCTGGTCGAATTTATATTTAACCTTCTCCTCTCACTCCTGCCTAACCTGTCGATCTATATAACTTCTCCTCCTCAGTCTCCTGCCTACCTGTCGATCTATATAACCTTCCCCTCCACTCTCTGCCTACCTGTTCGATCTATATAACTTATCCTTATCCAGTCCTCGGCCATTACCTGTCGATCTATATAAACTTCCCCTCTCACTCTCTGCCTACCTGTCGATCTATATAACTTCTCCTCTCACTCTCTGCCTACCTGTCGATCTATATAACTTCTCCTCTCACTCTCTGCCTACCTGTCGATCTATATAACTTCTCCTCTCACTCTCTGCCTACCTGTCGAATCATATACTTTCCTCTCAGTCTCTGCCTACTGTCGATTAATAACTTCTCCTCTCAAGTCTTTCTGCCTACCTGTCGATCTATAGAACTTCCCTCTCACTCTCTGCCCTACCTGTCGAATGATTTATAAACTGCTCCTTCACTATAAGCCTTACCCCTGTCGATCATATAAAACTTCTCCACTCACTCTCTGCCTACCTGTCGATCTTATAAACTTCTCCTCTCCCAAGCTCTGCCTACCTGTCGATTCTATATAAAGCTTCTCTCTCCCTCTCTGCCTACCTTAGTCGATTCTATATAACTTCCCCTCCTCACTCTATGCCTACTGTAGATCTATATAAACTGTGCCTCCCTCATCTCTGCCTACCTGTCGATTCTATATAAACTTCTCCACTCACTCTCTGCCTACCTGTCGATCCCTATATACCACTTCTCCTCTCAGTCTATGGCCTACCGTCTATCTATATAAATTCGCATTCGCAGTCCTCAGTCCTAACCTGTCGATATTTAATAACTTCTCCTCTAAGTCTCTAGCCTCTACCTGTCGATCTATATAACTTCCCCTTCCTCACTCTCGCCTACCTTGCGATTATATAACTTCTCCTCTCACTCTCTGCCTACCCTGTCGAATCTAATAAATCTCCAACTTCCCCACTTCTCTGCCGCCTGTCGTCGATCCTATATAACTTATCCTCTCAGTCTTTCTGCCTAACTGTCGATCTATATAAACTTTCTACTCTCAGTCTCTGCCTACCTGTCGATCTATATAACTTCCCCTCTCACTCTCTGCCTACCTGTCGATCTATATAACTTCTCCACCATCTCTCTGCCTACCTGTCGATCTATATAACTTCTCCTCTCACTCTCTGCCTACCATGTCGATCTATAAATAACTTCCTTCCTCCTCACTCTCTGCCTACCTGTCGATCTATATAACCCTTACCCTTCCCCTCCACTCTACTGCCATAACCTGTCGATCTATATAACTTCCCCTCTCACTCTCTGCCTACCTGTCGATCTAATATAACTTCCCCTCTCTCAGTATCTCGCCTACCTGTCGATTCTATAACTTTTCCAACTTCACTCCTCTGCCTTACCTGTCGATATATATAACTTCCCCTCTCACTCTCGCCTACCTGTCGATCATTAAAACTTTTCAAACTCTCCTTCTTGCTCGACCTACCTGTCGATCTATATAAACTTTCCCCTCTCACTCCTGTACCTACCTGTCGATCTATATAACTCTCCTCTCAGTCCTCTGCCATACCTTCGTCGATCTATATCAACTTCTCCACTCAACTCTCTAACCTACCTGTCCGATCTAAACTTATCCACTCATCTCTTACCATACCTCGTCCGAAATATATATAACTTCTCCACTCACCTCTCTGCCTACCTGTCGAATCTATATAACTTCTCCACTACTCTTCTTACCTACCATGTCGAATCTATATAACTTCTCCCACTTCACTCTCTGCCTACCTTGTCGATCTATATAACTTCCCCTCCCTCACTCCTCTTGCTACCGCCGATCTATATAAACTTATCCCTCACTTCTCTGCCTACCTGTCAAATCTATATAACTTCCCTCCATCACTCCTCTGCCTACCTGTCCGATCTATAAAATTCCCCTAACTTCTCCCTCTTAGCTACCTGTCGATCATATAACTTCCCCTCTCAGTCCTCTACCTACCTGTCGATCTATTAACTTACTTCCCTTCTCACTCCCTCTGCCTACCTGTCGATCTTATATAACTTCCCCTCCTCTCACTCTCTGGCCATACCTGTCGAATCTTCTTAACTTTCCCCTTCTTCACCTCTCTGGCCTACCTGTCGATCTATATAACTTCCCCTCTCACCTCTCCCTGCCTACCGTCGATCTATATAAACTTTATACCCCTCTCAGTCCTCTGCCTACCTGTCGATTCTATACAACTTCTCCAACTTCACTCCTCTGCCTTACCCTGGTCGATCTATATAACTATCCCCTCTCACTCTTCTGCCTACCTGTCGATCTATATAACTTCCCCTCCTCTCAGTCATCTGCCTACCTGTCGATTCTATTAATAACTTCCCCTCCCTCACTCTCCACCTACCTGGCCGATTATATAACCTTGTCTCCACTGACTCTCTGCCTTACCTGGTCGATCGAATCTAATATAACTTGTCCACTCCCCACTTCTCTACCGACCTGTCGATATATTAATTCCTCCACTGACCTATCCTACCTACCTGGTCGATCTATTATAAAGTTCTCCTTCCAGTTCTCTGCCTTACCCTGTCGATCTCATATAACTTCTCCCAATCACTCTATACCTAATGTCGATCATGTAACCTTTCCACCTGACCCTCTGCCTACCTTCGTTCTATATAAAACTTCCCCTCTCAGCTCTTCTGCCTACCTGTCGATTCTATTCAAATTAACTTCCTCCTCTCAGTCTCTCGCCTACCTGTCGATTCTATAAATTACCCTTCTCCACGGTCTCTGGCCTACCTTCATCTATATAACCTTCCCCTCTACCTCTGCCTACCTGTCGATCATATAACTCCCCTAATCACTTCTCCGCCTACCTGTCGATCTCTATAACTTCCCCTCCACCTCTCTGCCTACTGCGATCTATATAACTTCCCCCTCCATCTAGGCCTAACCTGTCGTCTATATAACCTTCCCTCTCATCCTACTGCCTACCTGTCGATCTATATAACTTCTCCTCCTCCTCTGCCTACCTGTCGATCTATATAACCTTCCCCTCTCACTCTTCTGCCTACCTGTCGATCTATATAACTTCTACATCCACTCTCTGCCTAACCTGTCCGATTATATAACTTCCTCTCAACCTCTCTGCCTACCTGTCGATCTATATAACTTCCCCTCCTCAATCTCTGACCTACTGTCGATCTAATAACCTCCCCTCTCAGTCCCTCTGCATACCTGCGTCGATCTATATAAACTTCTCCTCCTCCACTCTCTGCCTGACCACCTGTCGATCTATATAACTTCCCCTCCTCAGTCTCTGCCTACTGTCGATCTATAAAATAATTCCCCTCCACTCTTTGCCTACTGCGATTATATAACTTCCTCCTTCAGTCTCTGCCTACCTGTCGAATCTATATCAACTTCCCCTCTCACTCTCTGCACTACCTGTCGATCTATATAAAGTTCCCCTCCACTCCACTCTCTGCCTACCTGTCGTGATCTATATAAATTCTTCCCCTCTCAACTCCCTCTGCCTACCTTGTTCGATCTATATAACAATTCCCCTCTCCACTCTCTGACCTACCTGGGTCGATCTATATTAATTACTTCCCCTCTCACTTCTAGCCTACCTGTCCGAATCTATATAAACTTTCTTCCCATCTCAGTCCTCTTGCCTACCTGCCGATCTATATAAATTCCCACTCACGCTCTGCCTTACCTGTCGATCCTATATAACTTCTCCTCTCACTCTCTGACTACCTGTCGATCTATCATAAACTTGTCCCCTCTACTTCTCTGCCTACCTGTCGATCTATATAAACTTCTCCACTTCACTCTCTGCCTACCTGTCGCTCTATTATAACTTCCCCTCCACTCACTCTCTGCCTACCTGTCGAATCATTATAACTTCTCCTCTCAGTCCCCGATGCCACCGGTTCGATCTATATAACTTCTCCTCTCAGTCCTCTGCCTACCTTGTCGATCTAGATAACTTCCCAAGTCCGCTCCTCTGCCTACCTGCGATTATATAACTCTGTCTCCACCTCTATGCCTACTGATCTACCTATAATTAACTTGCCCTCTCACATCTCTGCCTAACCTGTCGCTCTATATAACTTCCCCTCCTCTCAGTCTCTGACCTACCTGTCGATCTTACTTATAACTTCCTCTAACTCACTCTCTGCCTACCTGTCTATCTTATAAACTAACTTCCTCCCTCAGTCTCTGCCTACCTGTCGATCTATTATAACTTCTCAACTTCCTCCTCTGCACTACCTTGCCGATTCTATATAACCTGTCCTCTCACTCTCTGCCTAACCTTGGCGATCTATATAACTTCCCCTCTCAGTCTCTGCCTGACCTGTCAGATCTATATAACTTCCCCTTCCTCTCTCTCCTGGCCCTACCTGTCGAATGCTATATAAACTTCCCCTCCACTCACTCTCTGCCTACCTGGTCGATCTATATAAACTTGCTCCTCTCAGTCCTCTGCCTACCTGTCGAATCTATATAACTTCTCCTCTCAGGTCTCTGCCTAACCTGTCGAAATCTATAATAACTTCCTCCAATCACTCTCTGCCTACCTGTCGATCTATCTAACTTCTCCTCTCAGTCTCTGCCTACCTGTCGATCTATATAAACTTACCCTACTCACTCTCTGCCTTACTGGGTCGCTCTATATTAAACCTTCTGCCTCTCACTCTCTGCCTACCTGTCGATTCATTTAATAACTTCCTCCTCTCACACTCTCTGCCTACCTGTTCGATCTATTATAACTTCCCTACACTCACTCTCTGCCCCTACCTGTCGATCTATATAAAACTTCTCCTCTCAGTCTCTGCCTACCTGAGTCGGATTCTATAAAATAACTTCTCCTCTCAGTCCTCGCCTACCTGCTCGAATCTATTAACTTCTCAATCACTTCCCCTCTGCCTACCTGTCGATCTATATAACTTCTCCTTACAGTCCTCCCACCCTGTCGATCTAATAAACTTAACTTCCTCTCACTCTCTGCCTACCTGTCGATCTATATAACTTACCCTCCTCTTAACTCTCTGCCTACCTGGTCGATCATCATAACTTCTCCTCTCCAGTCTCTGCCTACCTAGTCGATCTATTATAACTTCCCCTCCTCTCACTCTTCTGCCTACTGTCGACTTAATAATAACTTTCCCCTCCACTCACTCTGCCTGCCGACCTGTCGAGTCTAAAATATACTTCTTCCTCTCACCTCTCTGCCCTACCTTGTCGAATCTAAATATAACTTTGTCTCCAGTCTTGCCTACCTGTCGGATTATATAATGCCCCTCTCACTCTCTGCCCTAACTGTCGATCTATATAAACGTTCTCCTCTCAAGTCTCCTGGCCTACATGTCGATCTATCTAACTTTCCTCTCACTCTCTGCCTACTGTCGTTCTAATATAAACTTCCTTCCTCTCAGTCTCTGACCTACCCTGTCGATCTCATATAACTTCCCCTCCTTCACTATGCTGCCTACCTGTCCGCTATATATAACCTTCCCCTCTCTCTCTGCCTACCTGTCGATCTAATAAATAACTTCCCCTCCTTCAACTCTCCTGCCTACCTGTCGATCATATAATGCTTCTCCTCTTCAGTCTCGCCTACCTGGTCGGATTTCTATTAACTTCCCCTTCTCAAACTCTCTGCCTACCTGTCGATCTCCCGATATAAACTTCCTCCTCCTCAGTTCTCTGCACCTTGTGGATCTATAACTTAACTTCCCTCTCAGTCTCTGCCCTACCTGTCGATCTATAATAACTTCTCCTCTCAGTCTCTGCCTAACCTGTCGATCTATATAACTTCCCCTCCTCTCACTCTCTGCCTTTACCTGTCGATCTATATAACTTCTCCCACTCACTCTCTGCACCTACCTGTCGATTCTATATAACTTCTCCTCTCAGTCTCTTGCCTAACCCTGTCGGATCTATTATAAACGTTCTCCTCTCAGTCTTGCCTCACCTGGTGATCTATATAACTTCCCTAACCAATCACTCTCTGCCTAAAACCTGTCGATCTATATAACTTTCCGCCTCCACTCTCGGCCTACCTGTCGATCTAATAAATTCACTTCCTCATCACTCTCTGACCATACCGTCGTTGATTCTATAATTAACATTCCTCCTGTCAGTCTATGCCTGTTACCTGGTCGATCTATGTAAAACTTCTCCTTTCTCAGTCTCTGCCTACCTGTCGATTAATATAAACTTCCCTCTTTCACCTCTCTGCCTACTGTCGATCTATATAACTTCTTCCTCCTCACTCTCTGCCTACCTGTCGATTCTTATAACTTAAACTTCCCACTCACTCTCGCCTACCTGGCGATCTTATAATAAACTTCCTCCTCATCAGTCTGCTTGCCTACCTTGTCGATTCTATATAACCTTCCTCCTCCCGTTCCTCTTGCCTAACCTCGTCGATCTATATCAACTTCTCTCTCAGTCTCCTGCCTACCTGTAGATCTATATAAACTTCCCCTTCACTCCTGCCTACCTGATCGATTCTTATATAACTTCTCCTCTCAGTCTCTGCCCTACCTGGTCGATCTATATAACTTCTCCTCTCAGGTATCTTGCCTACCTGTCGAATCATATAAACTTCTCCATCTCAGTCTCTTGCCTACCTGGTCGAATCTATATAACTTCCCCTCCTCTCAGTTCTTCTGCACCTACCTGTCGATCTCTATAACTTTCCCCTCTCACTTCTTGCCTTACCTGTCGACTCATATAACTTCTCCAATCCACTTCTCTGCCTACCTGTCGCATCATATAACTTCTCCCTCTCAGTCTCTGCCTACCTGTGATCTATAAACTTCTCCTCTCACTGTCGCCTTAACTGTTTGAAAATCTAAATAACCTTTTTTCTCCACTCACTCTCTGCATACCTGTCGATCATATAAATTCTCCCCTCTCACTCTCTGGCCTACCTAGTCGACTCCTTATATAACACTTCCCCTCCTCTCACTCTTCTGCCTACCTGTTCGATCTATATAACTTTCCTACTCAGTCATCTTGCCTCCTGGTCGAATCTAATAATAACTTCCCCTCTCCTCAAAGTCTCTGCCTACCTGGTCCGATCTATATAACCTTCCCCTATCACGCCTTGCCTAACCTGTCGATCTAATAAATAACCCCTTCTCCTGTCTCTTGCCTGACCTGTCTCGATTCTATAAAATAACTTCTCCTCTCACTCTCATGCCTACTGTCGATTCTATAAATAACTTTCCCCTCCTCCTCAGTCTCTGCCTAACTGTCGATTCTATATCAACTTCTCCTCTCACTCTCTGCCTACCTGTCGGATCTATATAACTTCTCCACTCACTCTCTGCCTACCTGTCGATCTATATAAACTTCTCCCTCTCAGTCTCTTGCCTACCTGTCGATCTAATAACTTCTCCTTCTCAGTCTCTGCCTTACCTGGTCGATCTATATAACTTCTCCCCTCTCCAGCTCTTGCCTACCTGTTCGATCTATATAACTCCCCTATCCACTCTCTGCCTACCTTGTCGTTCTATATAATTTCCTCAATCTCTGCCTACCTGTCGATCTATATAACTTCTCCACCACTCTCTGCCTACCTGTCTATCTTATAACTTCATCCTTCTCAGTACTCTGACTACCTGTCGCCCCCCCTCCCCCCCCCCATCTATTAATAACTTCTACTAATCACCTATTGCCTACCTGGTCGATCTATATTAAATTCTTCCCCTCTCAGTCCTCCGCCTCAACCTGTCGATTATATAACTTCCCTTCTAAATCTCTGCCTACCTGTTCGATCTATATAACTTCCTCCTCTCACTCTCCTAACCTACCTGTCGATCTATAACTTAACTTCCCCTTCTCAGTTCTGCCTACCTGTCGGGCATCTAATAAACTTTCCACCCTCTCAGTCTCTGCCTACCTGTCGATCATAATGATAACTTCTCCTCTCAAACTCCTCTGCCTACCTGTCGATCTATATAACTTGCCCCTCTCACTCTCGCCTACCTTGTCGATCCATATAACTCCCACCATCTCTGGCCCTCCCTGTCGATCTTATTATAACTTCTCCACTCCACTCCTTCGCCTACCTGTCGATCTATATAAGTCTCCTCTCATCTCTAGCCACCGGCGATCTAATAATAACTTCTCCTCTCAACTCTCTGCCTACCTGTTGATCCTATATAAACTTCTCACTCAACTCTCTGCCTACCGGTTGATCCTATATAAACCTTCTCCACTCACTATCTGCATACCTGCGATCTATATAACTTCTCCTCTCAGTCTCTGCCTAACCTGTCGATTCTATATCAATTCTTCCACTCACTCCTCTGCCTACCTGTTGATCTATAACACTTCTCCTCTCAGTCTTGCCTACCTGTCGATCTATATAAACTTCTCCTCTTCACTCTCTGCCTACCTGGTCGATCCTATATAACTTCTCCTCTCAGTCTCTTGCCTCTACCTGTCGATCCTATAAACTTCTCCTTCTCAGGTCTCTGCTACCTGTCGATATATATAAATTCTCCTCTCACTCTCTGCCCTACCTGTCGATCTATATAAATTTCCTCTCATCTCTGCCGACCTGTCGATCTATATAACTTCTCCTCTCACTCTTGCCTAACCTGTCGATCTATAATAACTTCCTATCCTCTCAGTCTCCTGCCTACCTGTTGATCTATATAAATTCTCCACTCACTCTCTGAACCTACCGTCGATCCTATATACTTCCACTACTCTCTGCCTACCATGCTCGATCTATATAACTTCTTCCTCTCCAGTCTCTGACTACTGGTCGAATCTATATAAACCCTTCTCCTCCTCACTCTCTGCCACCTGTCGATCTAATGAACCTTTCTCTCTCACCTCTTCTGCCTACCTGGTCGATCTATATAAGTTCTTTCCTCTCAGTCTTCTGCCTACCTGTCGAATCTATATAACCTTTCCTTACATCAGTCTCTAGCCTACCTGTCGATCTATAAATAACTTTCCCCTCTCAGTCTTCTGCCTACCTGTCGATTCTATATAACTTCTCCACTCACGGCTACTGCCTTACCTGTCGATCTATATAACTTCTCCACTTTCACTCTTCTTGCCTAACCTGTCCGATCTAAATAATTCTCCACTAATCTCCTACCTACCTGTCGAATCTATATAACTTCTCCTCTCAGTCCTATGGCCTACCTGTCGATCTATAAATACTTCTCCCTCTCAGTCTCTGCCTACCATGTCGCTTCTATATAACTTCTCCTCTCAGTCTCTTGCCTACCTGTCTGATCTATATAACTTCTCTCCTCAGTCTCTGCTACTGTCGATCTATATAACTTCCTCTCTCAGTCTCTGCCCTACCTGGTCGGATCCTATCTAACTTCTCCTTCTCACTCTCTGGCCTACCTGTCGATCTATATAACTTCTCCTCTCAGTCTTCTGCCTACCTGTTCGATCTATCTAACTTCTCCTCCTCAGTCTCTGGCCTACCTGTCCGATTCTTTATAACTTCTCTCTCAGTTCTCTGCCCTTAACCTGTCGAATCTAATAATAACTTCTACTCTCAGTCTCTGCCTACATGTCGAATCTATTAAACTTCTCCTCTCACTCTCTGCCTACCTTGTCGAATCTAAATATAACTTCTCCACTCAATCTCTGCCTACCTGTCGGATCTATATAACTACTCCCACCTCACTTCCTCTGCCTACCTGTCCCATTCTATATAAACTGTCTCCTTTAAAAACAAATAAATTACCAAGAGAACAATTCTTTTCTCTCTCTAAGTCATTTAATTCAAAGGGAGAGAAGCCAGCGCTTAAACCCACCAAACCCATTTCCCAACCAACGTCCCAACGAAATTTTAACCAAATATTTCCAGACAAAAGATATTTCAGTAAAAAAAAAAAAAATAAAAATTTTAAAAAATCAAATAAAGAAAGATGAGTAAGTCCCGGCTCTTGGCCTCGTCACCAAAATAAAAAATATAAAGAAAAACAATTCGTTCCCCAAAAAGAAAACCCAAAAGGCCAAAACGAAGGGAAAAACTCACACAAAAAAGATGGAGTAGTAGGATGCTGAATCCATCCACCGCAAATTTTTTTTTAATAATGTAAAAAAAAGAAAACTATAAGACAAAGAAACGAAAAACCAAAAACCCAAACAAAAAGACGCAGTAGAAGGATCTTGAATCCTCACCAATATAAAACAAAGACGAAAAAAAAAAAAAAAAAAAAAAAAACGCATACAAAGCGACACAGTAGTAGGCTCTTAAATCCTCACCAAAATAGAATATTAAAAAAAATATATAAAAGAGAAAAAAAAATATTACCAGAGAAAGTGAGTTCCCTACTCGCACGAAATACAATGCCGCATAAAGCAAGCTTAAGCTCGTAAAAAATACTCTACGCAGACACTAAGGAAAAAGACCAACACGGGAAATGGGAAGGTCAACATCCGCCCTCCGCCCCCTTTTTCTCTCCCTGGTGGCTGAACTTCTTTATTTCGAGGGGGGGGAGGGGAGGTGGGGGATGATGGAGGGGGAGGGGGGAATAGTCGGTTAACGGAACAACCCACAAAGAGAAGAACCTTTTTTTTCTTATTATTATTATTCTCCTTCTCTATACACAGTATCATACATTATACTATGTATGATGTATGTATGTATGTATGTATGTATGTATGTATGTATGTATGTATGTATGTACGTATATATAAATAAATATATATATATATATATATAGATGTGTGTGTGTATATATATATATATATATATATATATATATATATATATATATATATATATATATATATATAATATATATATATATAGTCTCAGCAATTGGGCGGCTACTTGGAATCTTAGCCTAATGATAAATGATATTGCCCAAGACCAGAAGAACGTTCTATATTAAATAAACGATCTTCCAAGGTATAAAACCTCATCATCGTCTGGCTGAAAAACTGACAAGGATGAGAAATCACTGAAATCACAATAAAAAGGATTTGCCTTACTAAAACTTCAGTAAAAATGATACCAAAAAATCAAACGTTTTATTTTTTATTTCTGTTTTATTTTTCAGCCTGATTATGACGATGAGGTTTTATGCCTCGAAAGCTCGTTTATTTTATAGAGAATGTTCTTCCTGGTCTTGGCAATATTATTTATCATTAAGATATATATAAATATAATTATATATGTATAATATATAACATTTGTGTGTGTAGACAGTTATAGAAAAACCAGTTCGCATGCACTAAGCAAGAGAGAGGAGGAAAGAATGGACTTATATAAAGAATTCCTTCCCAAATCAGTGTTCGTGCTTTCCCGAGCGTACACACCACTTCACTGCATGAAGGCAGTCCGCCTGCCTGCCTGCCGCATGCAAGCAAGCAGACTACCTTCTTCCGCCGACTACCCTTCTTTGCATGCCCACGATGCATTCAATATGAAGAAACCTAAGGCGGAAAAGGAATGCATAACAACGATTCATTTTTCTCCCTTCTTTCCTTTATATGAAATTTATGCCAAAGACCAAGCGCTGGGACCTACGAGGTCATTCAGCGCTGAAAATGGACACTAAGAGTTACATAAAGGCTTTAAAGGTGTAACAGGAGGAATAACTCCCAGGTGCTCCATGAAAAATTGTCAGGATAGGAAAGGAAGATGGAAGGAAGAGAATATGAACGGAGGTACAGTAAAAGGAATGAAAGGGGTTGCAGCTAGGGGGGCGAAGAGAAGCTGCAAAGAACCTGAAGTAATACCTACAGTGCAAAGCGTGAGGTGCACTGACGACGCTATCCAGCGACGGGAAGATCAAAATTTAATGTTTGTATGCGTGTGATGTACTACATCTCAAATTGTATATAAAAATGTATATTTTAGTTCCCTCACAAGGTTATATAAGTGACAAAAGATTCCTCAAGAGAAATTATTTCAATTGCAAAATTTAATAGAATAAAAACAGTGTGTGTGTGTGTTTCTTTGTTTGTATGACATGGAAACGTTTACATAAGCATGTATATTCCTTAACAAAGTCATACTATAGTTACAATATATATGTATATAAATATATATATATATATATATATATATATATATATATATATATATATATATATATATATATATATATATATATATATATATATATCTATATCTATATATATATCTATATGTATATATATATATATATATATATATATATATATATAATATATATATATCTATATATATATATATATATATATATATATCTATATCTTATATATATATATATATATAGATAGGATATATATATATATATATATATATATATATATACATATATACATATATATATATATATATATATATATACATATAGATATATATATATATATATAGATATAGATATAGATATAGATATAGATATATATATATATATGTGATATAATGTGCGTGTATATATTTATACTCTTGCAATTTGAAAACAAAAACAAAAACCTATATAAACGAAAATAATTCATGAAATCTAAATAACGACATAAAATAAATGAGAGTGGTGCCATTCCCCCTCCCCCACCCAAAATGAAAACAAATACACCGTGAACAATAATAACAGAAATGAAAAATGTTATTCTGATGTGAAGCCTTAATAGGCTTTAGGCGGCTCTGCGTTTGTTGATATTGTACCCGAGTTCCCAGAATTAATTTTATTATTAAAAGTGTGCGTGTCAAATTGAATTTTTGCTGGTGTTTCCTAAAGGTGGACCGTGTCACTTCGGTTTGCGAGAGAGAGAGAGAGAGAGAGAGAGAGAGAGAGAGAGAGAGAGAGAGTATCATTATTACCTTTAACGCTATTTCGACATTCGGATATGGTATGGTCATGCTGAAAGAATGGAGGATGATAGGATGGTGAAAAGCAAGAGAATTATGGTCTATTATACATGCATTCATAATCTATATATATATATATATATATATTATATATATATATATATATATATATATATATATATATATACACATATATATATACAACATATATTATGTGTATACGTTCATCTATATTACAAGCCTATAATTGGCCACTTAATTAATCTTTTAACAGTTTCGCCAAATGACCAGCAGCTTATGCCAAGAGACGAGACCAAGAACTAGGCCATTCTGTAAATATGTGATAAGACAAGCGATTCCTCTTGGCAAATGCAAGCAAGCAAACCTCAATGACTGGTTAACACCGCATACTAACAGGTTGCATGCAATCCCGCACATTTTCAAGAATTGCACAAACATCTAATCTTATCGAACAGACTCAACCTACCGAGGGACTTCAGAACCTTCAACATTGACAAAGAATAAGAAAGAAAAATGTCGCCTACTTCAATTTCAAGAAACTCAAATTTCATCCCGAAATGAAATATCTCTCTCGTGTGTGTGTGTGTGTGTATACAACACATAAAATCTCTCTCTCTCTCTCTCTCTCTCTCTCTCTCTCTCTCTCTCTGGCTCTTTGCTTGGGGGTAGATTGGTTTTCACGGAACTGGATATTTTTTTGCCACTCGAGAATAGATTTGATTCGGGAATGTAAATTTATCTCTCTCTCTCTCTCTCTCTCTCTCTCTCTCTCTCTCTCTCTCTCTCTCTCTCTCTCAAGCACACCAAAATATACAACGGATAACGAATAAGAACTATGTAAGATCTCTTGTTGCTATTACAGCTGAATTATCACGATAGCACAATTATGAAAAATAATCTTCGTATCCGTGATATTTAGACCAAATAAACTGTCGCGTTATGGAACAGATATGATAAAGGATATGATACACTTTACTTATCAAAACAGTTTCCAAAAAAATGAACATTATGACTAATTAAGAAATGAAACGTTAAAAAGAATATTTTACACTGTTAATAAGAAACCCTGAAACGATTACATCATGCTGCAATTTTCAACGTAGCTGGCAACTACGTGTGTGTGTGTGTGTGTGTGTGTGTGTGTGTGTGTGTGAGAGAGAGAGAGAGAGAGAGAGAGAGAGAGAGAGAGAGAGAGAGAATGTAAATTTAATATATAATCATATCCCTTCATGCTATTAAAGTAATATAAGGAGTTATTTTATGATCTCAATATTCAATGCATATATATATATATATATATATATATATATATATATAGATATATATATATATATATATATA
>NC_061109.1:21580525-21583025 GCF_015104395.2 Macrobrachium nipponense | reverse complement strand
GTAAAAGGCGGGGTGGAAAGTATAAGATAGAAGAAAGGTAATATGAATGGAGGTACAGTAAAAGGAGAGAGGGTGGAAAGTAAGATGGGGTCGTATATTAGTTGATGTGGCTAGTCATAGTCTGGAATGGCATCATCGCTAAACAAAAGTTGCCAAACATGGCCAACATTACAACGGATAAAAGGACCGAGTTCTCTTCTTCTTCTTCTTCTTCTTCTTCTTCCATCTTTTGGAGATGAAGAGCCGACTGTCTTGTTGACAGAAGGTCTCAAGGAAAGACTTCGAAGACGAAGATAATGATCAGCACAGAGAAAGAAGATTAAAGAAGATTATTTTTCGGATTAAGGGCAGTGGGAAGCACGTACAAAAAAAATGTCCTCTCGTATTGGGAGAAATTAAAAGTTAAAAATTTAAAAAAAAAAAAAAAAAAAAATCAGACAAACCAAGAGAATGGGATGTGTTTGATTGATTTCCAGTTTTAAGCCATTTATAGGTTGCCAAGCCAAGGCACTGGAACACTTTCGCTCTGGAAGAATTGCCCACAGTCGGACTAAAACTTAATAGTTCGAGGAGTTGGACAGAAAAATTGGATGCAGCTAGAGGCCAATGCCTACAGTCAACCAGGTGAGGTGGACTGACGGCACTATCCCCCTCAAAGGAGTGAAATGTGAAGGCTTGACTAACAAAACGCTTTGGGTTCATCTCCATTTCGAGAGACTAACTGAGAAGCCCTAACACATATGGTGGGAATAATGAGGAATTGGGGGGGGGGGGTTGGGGGGGGGGGGGGGGGAGCACAGAGCATGAATAACAAACAGGTCAAAAACAAGACTTCGAACAAAAAACAAAAAATAATCACTCATGTTACAGTAACTGAACTCCATATCGAAGTAAGCGTTTGGAATTGGGATGGATTGGAATACAAAATAAAGACCATGGAAAATTAAGACTAACAAGGCGTGATCCAACCTCCAGCTTACACGGGACGCGTGCAAGATTTTCCCTTCACGCATAAGTTGTAAACATTATATTCCGAACTTTCAACGTAAATCAAAACGTGCTAAAATCTATAGTCAAATAGAGCTAAACTATTTTATTAGAAAAAATTGTTCTGTACTGTTTAACATGCACATTATTCCTTTTTTACATTTACATTCATTTAAATAAATTATAAATATCTTTTCCTGATTTTCCGGTATCTTTAACTCAACGCGAAACCACTTTTTCTGGACTTTTTAGGCTTTGCCATGAACCTTTCCCAATCCGCCCGCACCCCCCCCCCCCCTCCCGAAAGTAGTTTTGTAGGCTTACTCCAAACAGTTTGAAAGGTTTCACAGGGGGACAACTGGCAGTTGCGCTGTGAAACCATGTGTTAGGAAAGGATCGAGAAAAGTCCCATTGAAGAAAGAGAATATGAACGGAGGTACAGTAACAGGAATGAAAGCGGTTGCAGCTAGGGGCCGAAGTAATCCCTACAGAACAATGTGTGAGGTGCACCGACGGCACTACCCCACAAGGAGCTTGATCACCTTATAAACATCATCTGAGAATATTCACCCTCTCTTCTTCTAAATATACATTATACTGCGGAAGAAAAAAGGTTATTTTAAATCTCAGCAGAATCCCCGCCTTTGACAATTGACATTTTGCAAAACAAATCCCGTGTTTCTTTTCTCATTCCACTTCCTCAAACTGAATACATTCTTTCCCAGTGTCTATTCTTGTTTCTTCGTCTTGTCTCTCTCTCTCTCTCTCTCTCTCTCTCTCTCTCTCTCTCTCTCTCTCTCTCTCTCTCTCTTATTGAATAATGCAGATAAGACACTTTCCCCCATCCACCTTTTGTTATGGATATGAAAAAGTACACAATCAAACTACTTCCACACCATTACACATTGCCAAACTGCCTATTATTCACCTCTCTCTCTCTCTCCTCTCTCTCTCTCGTCTCTCTCTTCTCTCTCTCTCTTTCTTCTCTCTCTCTCTCTCTCTGCAAAATAGACTATAGTCTCCTCTTAACAGTAAGTCTCACCAAACATCTGAGTTTTGTACTTTTCAAAATGTAAGATTTCTCGAGATTGTGTTCGGCTTCTAGCTGACTGTCAAATCATATATTAACTAAATATTGTTTTTACATGTTAGCTTTTCAATCAAGGTTTCAGATGGTAAAATTTTCATAATTTTAATTCCGTGCTTTACGTGAACTATGGAATGGGAATATGGGTTCCTGAAACGTTGTAATTCACGGTCTTCTCTCTGTCCTGTTCAATAATATATATATCTATATATATATATATATATATATATATATATATATATATATATATATATATATATATATATATTTTATATATATGTGTGTGTGTGTGTGTGTGTGTGTGTGTCTGTATGTATGTATGTATGTATATATATGTATGTATAATTTTGTAAATAAATTCTTCTGTTAAAACAGTATACGTCTCAAGTAAAAGACCCATCAAAACACTCTACTACTTGAAAAGGT
>NC_061109.1:21565525-21575525 GCF_015104395.2 Macrobrachium nipponense | reverse complement strand
AGAACATCCAAGACTTTGACAAAACAATGCAACCCTTTCTTAAAGAAGCACCGACTCCCGTCCAGCCACCGTGAAGGATTAATTCCCCTTTCGGTTCTTTTCCTCTCAGTTGCGGTCAAACAAAACAGCCTAAAACAAAACAGCTTTCTGCCTCGTCTCCTATAGAGTGTTATTTTCCTTCCTGTGTGGTCTTGCTCTCAGACTTTGAGTCTTTTGTTTTTTCTTATCCTTTTTTCCCCTCTTTTCGAAAACAAAACACCAATATTCTGTCCTCTACTGCAGAGTTTCTGGGGTCTAGCCCAAGGGACTCCAAACTACCGGCTGGGGCCCACATCCCAAAGCCACATAAATGCCAGTTTGACGTGTCACAGCCACTCACTTAAAGCTCAAGGCGAGTGCAGTCTTGGTTGAGACAGAAAACAGAATATACAATTTAAGCCGAAGACTAAGCGCTGGGACCTCTGAGGTCATTCAGTGCTGACTGGAAAATTGAGAGAAAAGGTTTAAAAAGGGTTACGACAGAATAAGATGGAAAGAAGAATATGAATAGAGGTATAGTAAAAGGAATGAAAGAGGTTGTGCCGAGGTGACGATGGGACGCTGAGAAGAACAGTGAGTCATGCCTACAGTGCACCGCTTGAAATAGTTAATATATAATGAGGCTCTCATACTTTGCCATCTTAGACGCGTAACTTAGCCAAGACACCTCGTTGCATTGTTGCAATCAGATGGGAGAGTTAGCAAGTTCTTTTGTTTAGTTATTATCATTTCAAAGTCAATTTTTCAAAACATTATATCTTATCCCAAGTTAATTTTAAAAATTTTCATCGACTCTAAAGTTAACTTTTTAGCAATCACATCGATTTCAGTTATTTATTTTAAAATTATATATAATTCAAAGTAATTTTTAAATCTTTATCGCGAAGCAAATTGTTAAATATCATATCTATTCCAAAATTATGTTTAAAAACTAGATCTATCCCAAAGTTGATTTAAAAAAATTATATCTATTCCAAAGCCCATGGGATTCTTCTGGTTTTGAGAAACCAATCAACAAAGTACAAGGTATTGATGCTTATGCTTATACGGCAAGGAGGAGGAGGAGGAGGAGGAGGAGAGGAGGAACAATCCATTATCTTCCCTTGCCACAGAAACCACCACAATATCCTTCACAAATTCATATTCTATAACAAGGAAAAACATACGAAAACAAAGGGATAAAAGTATGACGTTCCATTCAAATCAAGGAAGGGTAAGATTCTCCAGGAGAGAGAGAGAGAGAGAGAGAGAGAGAGAGAATCCATTCCGACCCGTTAACTTTGGGAGCGGAGAATTCGCCTACAAGATTTACAAAGGATTCGACTCAAACAGCCAAGATTTATTTCCTCTTCTTGAAGCCGTGGTGGCCTGTGTAGTTGCGTTGCCAGAAACACAATCATGGTTAAATTGAACCTTACATAAGATAAAAAGCTACTGAGGCTAGATGGCTGCAATTTGTTATGTTTGTTGATTGGAGGGTGAATGATCAACATATCAATTTGCAGCCCTCTAGCCTCAGTAGTTTTAAGATCTGAGGGCGGATAGAAAAAAGTGCGGACGACAGACAAAGCCGGCATAATAGCTGTCTTTTCAGAAAAATCAAAAGTGTCAGAAAAACAATTTGTAGCTTCAACTAGGACTTTCGTTTTCTTTACTGAAAACAAAGTTGTTAAAACGAGTCACCATCTACGACTTGTATCTACAACTCGTAGTGAAACACTGAACAGCTATAATTCTCAAGAACCTTAATTTTCTTTGGTGAGACGTTGTCATTACGTGATGCGACTATTGCACCAGAGACTGCCCAAGGGACAGCCTGACTGTCTACTGCTGCCCTCTAGCGGGGAATGTGTGAAAAGATTCTAATATCCTAATGTGCCTGAAGGAAGGCTCAATTACCAAGAACCACGAGAGACAAGGGGTCTTATACAAACGAGAGTAGGTATAAAATTAAGACGAATATATTCATTCGTAAATAATCCACTCCATCTTCTCGGTCATTTTCGTGTCTAGGTTTGGTTACGCAGCACTGAGACTAAGGTCAGGGACCAATGCAATGCAATTACCTTCTTCAGTCAAAACCCACTCGTCATAATGAGGTTGGAAATCTCTGTTGCAGAGGAAAAAACACAATCCCTATTGAAGAGAAAAAACTCACATGGATATGAGGAGAAAAAACAGCGTACCTATAAGAGCCATATTTGGAATTCATAAAAAAAGACGGGTGAGGATAAATACAATAAAAGGTAAATAGAGAGAAAATAAATTTTCTTTTTGAAAGCCTTGTAAATGTAATGTTTCTCTGGTGCTTTAAGTATAATAAGAAAGTTCCATTTTGAGGCCAACGATTTTTGGAAGCCTTTTAACAACAGAAAATCATCTTGAGTCTCTGTGAGATTCTTTTGAATCAACATCTAGTTTCGAGATCAGTATAATTATTCCGTATTGCATCCTTTTCATTTTGGTGTCTGGTTTAGATTAAACTATTTTTATGCGAGCACGATTATGGTACTGAAGAGGGATAAAATGCATGATATGGACCTCTGGATTCTGCCCATCCAACAGAGAAAACAACTTAAATTAGTTTCACTTCAATTCCCCAGTAGCGTCGGCAACCTTTGCTTGAGAAAGTTTGGGGGGGGGGGGGGGGGGGGGGGGGGGGCGCGTTTACTTTTTTTTTTTGCTTTTGGGGGGGAGAAGGAATCTTTTTGTGGCATGGACTGTCAGCCTTGGCGGAGGTTTGCATTGTCTAGAACTCGTTGCACACGTGAAGCCACTCATTCCTGCAGATCCTGTGTGAAATTCAGAACATTAGAGTCAACCAGCTTATTGTCAAGTCTAAGTTTAGACCATCTGCTTCCAGAGTGTGGAATTCTCCATCCTCTTCTGTGTTCCCTGATCTCTTAACTTGACTCTTTTCAAAAGGCTGATTAGTCAGCTGTGAAAAATAGGTACTCAACGAGTCTATTTGTTTAGTCAAGCCCGTCTTTATTTCCTAGCCAAAAAAGATAAAGGAAGTGAATATCTTTCTCGAGAGAGGTTTACTATAGTAGATTCACATCAACCGTGCATTTGACGTCTAGGCCAGACCTCCTTACGACGCTCCTGATTGGCTGTTGATAAGCCAATGACAGGGCTGGAAACTCAGTCTCTCTCGAGAGTTCACATAGACAAGATGCATGTTCCACCTCTCCTGAAAGACGTATACCTCAGAGGAGATGGAACATACATCCTGCCTATGTGAACTCTCGAGAGAGACTGAGAGTTTCCAGCCCTGTCATTGGATTATCAACAGCCAATCAGAAGCGTCGTAAGGGACTGGCCTAGACGTCAAATGCACGGTTGAGGTGAATCTACTATAACAACCATTGAGAACAGAATCAAAAAAGGAACACTAGGACCTAACAGGCCTTAAACATCCAAGTTGCACAAGTGAGTGTGAGAGTGTGTGAGATTAAATATAATGAGGAATTTCTTGTATGTTTTGTTTCAGAATTGTGAGTTCGTGTGTGTGTGTGTGTGTTTGTTTCCGTAACATTTGAACAAACTACTATGCATTTCAGGGACCGCGAGTCATAATTTTTCTCAAATATCTTTCAAACTAATTATTTGATCGAAATGGTACTTTACACAGTGTACAAGACACCGCGCCCTCATTTTTGGTAGCATAGTTCGTTATCAAATGGTGTTAGTTAAGGTGTTTACTCTTGACTTTTAAAGGCAAAGTCTCATGAGTCAGCAGGTTTCATTTACAGGTTCGAACGCCCGCTTTCCCCCATCCCTTCCCTTTCCCTCCCTCCCTTTCTCTCACTCTTTCTTTATCGCTGTTTTTCTCATCCCCCCCCCCCCCCCCCCCCCCCCCCCCCCCCTTCATTACCTCTATGTAATTACAATATGGAATAAAATACCATTTTCCATGATATTTTTCAATACCAGCAGATAATTGGAGTTCATAATGAAGAGGATAGGGAGGTTTGACATCATAATAATGGTTAATTTTTTCGAATGTATTCTGTTTATAGTATCCTTGACGTGTCAGGTAATACCGTAATGCTAAGGGATTGTCTGTCGGCTGTATTTACTGTGTAATTGATGAAGACGGATTTTTCATCGCTGTCATGGCCGCCATGATAATTTGTCTGCGTCGTTGCAGAAATGCATTTGAAACAAGAATCCAAACTATATAAAAAAATTAAGAAAGCTAACTATAGGTTATGGATCAATCTCAGTAGGTAAGTGAGACGGTCCAGAGCCTTCGAGGATGAATACTGGTCCACGGATAACATTCACACTGTAGATCCCGTCATTATCAACATCGACAGTGATAACGAAGATGATTCGTCCCTTGATAGTGACGAAGACTGTGAATAAAGTTCCTATGATATTCTAAATTGAGAGAGAGAGAGAGAGAGAGAGAGAGAGAGAGAGAGAGAGAGAGAGAGAGAGAGAGAGAGAGAAGCCAATTTCATAATTCCTTTACCACTCTAAATATTAGTGTTAATTATGCTATACTGGATTGTCAGTTAAACTGTGATTTAATTTTGGTTACCTGATTGTCATGAGGCAATGATAAAATAAACATCTCCGTTTTCTTTAAGATGCACTTGTGAACTGAGGTAGACTTGAGAATTCCTATCGTTCAAATTCATAAGCAACAAGTATATTCAGATTAGAAGTGATGAAATCTATTGATGAATATATATCACCAGCATTTTTTCGTCTGTTGCCGTCAAGGAATAAAAATCGAGCGACTCTTTAATTATAACAGTTTGCGATGCTGCAAAATAGATACAAACCTGTGAAAGATATAAGAAAATTGATTTCTTAACTGATTATGATTGAGGCGAAAAATGGATATAATCAAAAGGCAAGAAATTCAACTCATTCACTAAACTCAATACGGTACAAGAATTACATCCTTATTACTGGCGTTAGATTAATAGAAACGAAATGGCAGTGTGATATGAATAGAAAAACACAGATATACAGTGATATTATGATAGTAGTTTCCCCCAAATTATACGCATCTTCTATTTTATGTTTTCTCCTTTACGGCAATTCACCTACTGAGCATTAAGGAAGTAGACAAAGCTCCTCCTCCTACTTGGAGGATCTAAGGGAAGTGAGGAGACCTTGGTGAACAGGGTGACGGTCTTTAGCCGACCCCCATTTATATAATTTAAGAAAATACAAAAACAATAATTAAATGAACAAAGATTCTACAAAAACCAACATATTTATTACATTCAAGTTCACTTGATATAATAAAATAGGAAGGAAAGGGGCAAATCATCGGGGTGCGGGGAAGGGGGGGGGGGGGGAGACGGGAATGCCAGATAAGTGGGTTGTGGGAGGATGATGATGGGAAGGGTGAGGGAGGGATGTAGGGAGGGACGAGATGGGAGTAAAGCACACTCGAAAGCATAGGTTGGCAATGCTTGGCAACACCTTGTAAGTCAAGAGCTTCGCGTCCCTGAAATGCATAGTAAAGCTCCGTTAAATTAACGTAATTCTTCAGGCCACAAAAGTTACTGTAATCAAAACCTTAAACAGACAATGTACTTAAACTTTCCACGAATATATAATTGTAGCTTTTGCTTCATCAAATTAAAGCAAGAAGAATCTTTGAAAAGGGACCCACGGTTGATGTTACTCCCTATCGAAGTCATTTTAATTAGATCTCTCTCTCTCTCTCTCTCTCTCTCTCTCTCCACACACACACACAATTCATTCCCAAAATGAAAATGGAAACTTTTGCACAAGCAATGACCGCAATAACCTAAAACATTTCCCTACCAATTACCCCTAATTAGCAAAAAGCCAAAATGAAACAGCAAAAATAAAAGGTAAAATAAATTTACTTAAAAGTTGTTTCAATAGTTTTGCCATAACATGTAACTCTTAAGTATCCCTGGGAACCTAATTTTGTAACTTCAGCTCTGTGTCATGCGAAACTGTAGCTTTTCATTCAGGAATTTGTTTGTAAGGTCAGGGGTTATTGGGAAGACAGATCCAGTGCCAGTAATAACCCAGAAATGAGGAAAAAAAAGGAAGGAGAGAGGGAGAGAATGAAAGGAAGAAGGGTATGGTTTAATCACAAAGGAAGCGCTTTCCTTCCTCTTAAAGGGAGAAAGGTTATTCAAGAACCAGGAAACACGGAAGCAGAAAAAGAAATCCAAACCAATAGTCAATTTGTACAGTGATCAGCCTTATTATACAGCAAATTACAAAAGCGAAACGCTTACTAAGGAATGTCGGACTTCAAACGGTCCCAAATTGTTTGCCACAGAAAAGCGAAAAATGGAATTTGAATGCTATCTGACATTCCCAGATACCAAGATTCGGACTATAGTGGTTCTCAAATAATACCATTGATAATTATCTAGCTAATTAAGGTTCGCACATACCGATTTACTGACAAGACAAGGGTGCTGTTTACCAAATTGATGAGGTTCCAGCATGGAGATGGGACAATATGCTCTCTTATTTCCAATATCCTAATCTCTAGTATTCTCAAAACATTAGAAACAGTCCCGGGATTACAGTTACGTATGTCTGAAATTGTCTGCATGTCAATGGGCTTCTATCATGGGTACTGGACAATATGACCTCGTATTTCCACTGCCTCACGTTCTAATGCTCTCAAGAAATCAGGTACAGTCACCTATTTCCTCTGACCTAATTTCTAATATTCTCAAACCATCAGACAGTCACAGGAATTCGAAGCTATATGTGTCTTAAGTGTTTTACATGTAAAAAAAATGGTCAGAATTTCAGATCATACGTCTCATGTACTAATTGTTTTCAAGGACTTTTCTTTGTAAAACGACGGATTTTGTGATGAATAAGATAAGTCTTTAGAAGTAAATAAAAAAATAAATGAGAAGAATGAAAGAAGAAAGACAGCAGGTGACAATAAGTTGGTCTAGAAAACTACCAAAGGATAAACGATGATAATATTCATAAATACGAAATTAAGAAATAAAATCAAAATAAAAAATAAAAATAAGAAATAAAGATAAATGTCAAAATAAAACTATACATAAAGGATAAGATCAAATGAGCAGCCATATTTACCTTTCAAGTTTCGGAGGATTGAAGACCCTGCCGAGCGCCGAGGGCTTCTCCATCCTCTCCCGCTCCAGGGAACTCGCCGAAGGCCCCAGGGTGTTGGCGCGGGTGAGGGACGGGGTGGCCCTGGGCGAGCCCTTTAAAGGCGAAGGCGAGGGGCTGGACCCCCACCCACCAACCGCCCCGCCGCCGCCCCCCACGCCTTTCAGGGCCCCTAAGCCGTCTTCTCCTCCGACAGCCCCAACGGCACCGTCCCCGCCCGAGGAGGAGGATGTGGCGGTAGTAGATGAAGAAGAAGGCCCTCCACCCGCACCGCCTCCTACCGGAGTGGGTGCGACGGTGAACTCTGCTGACGCGCTCATTGTATTGGCTCCTCCTTCTTCTCGGGAATCCCCCTCGACGTCTAAATCACCCCTTCGACTCCTAAAATCACCCTTTCGACTTCTAAATCACCCCTTCGACGTCTAAATCTACCCTCGACGTCTAAACTCACCCCTTCGACGTCTAAAACCACCTCCTCGACGTCTAAAAATCACCCTTTCGACTACTAATTCACCCTCCTAGACGTCCAAATCGCACCTCGATTTCTTAATCACCCTTTTGACTCCTAAATCACCCCTTCCACGTCTAAAAATCACCGCTTCGACTTCTTAATCGCCCCTCAACGTCTAAATCACCCCAGGAATTAAAAACAAAAATAAACGTTAGAATCTGTTAATTGGACACTCGACAATTTTCACACACAACTTGTTCAAAGCGGCACAATCGAAAACCAGAAGATGAGGCTTTTAATTTTTTTTCTTTTCTTTTCTTTCCCCTTCACGGCCTCAAAGGCTCAATGAAATCAAGAACTCCACCACTGCGAAGAGGACCAGAGTCACTGCAGAGTTCACTCCGCGCTTTCCACTCGACGTTTTCTTACAGCAAGAGGAGTCTCCTTAAAACCTGAAACGAGAAGGAAATGGAAGTTATTCATCCTGTGTTCGTAGGTATCACTTTTTATTTGCCTGGAAATAATAGTCGCTGTGCTTGAGGGTTTAACACTTTTAAAGGTTTATAGGTGATCACTTTTAAAGGTGACACTTTCAAAGGTAGTTCATTTAAAGGTGACACTTTTAAAGGTGATCACTATTAAAGGTGACACTTTTAAAGGTGACACTTTCAAAAGCAGCACTTTTAAAGGTGGCACTTTTAAACTTCTAAAAGGTGACACTTTCAAAAGTAGATCTTTTAAAGGTAACACTTTTAAAGGTGATCACTATTAAAGGTGACACTTTCAAAAGCAGCACTTTTAAAGGTAACATTTTTAAACTTTTAAAAGGTGACACTTTCAAGAGTAGCACTTTTAAAGGTAATACTTTTAAAGGTGAATTTGAAAGGTGACACTTCAAGTGATATATTTCGACGGTAATTACTGTCAGATATATTTTAACTTATTATTATTATTATTATTCAGAAGAAGAAGAAAAAACTTGTTCATACGGAACGTGCCCATCACAGAGGCCATTAAGCTCTCCTTTCAAATCACCTAGCACTGCCATCCTTTCAAGCTCTCCAGTGCCACAAAGGCCTATATTCAAACTCTCCCACAATCACAGTTATGGGAAAAGTCTGAGCGATTTCATTTAAAATAAAATCTGTTGGATGATAATGGCAAGGAAGGTGGAATTAAGTAGGTGGAAAATAATCTCCATAATGACATTCTGGTCATAGGGACTAATTAGACAATGTTCAATGATGGAATTAAATATTTCCATTTGAAACTTGACTATTGGTCGCACATAATTCAGAAAGCAATGAGAGTGATGTACAATATATACATGAGACATAAAATTATATACATGTGTGGCCACATACACATAACTAGTGAGTATTTTATAAATATACATATTTATATAAACACATATATGTGAATGAGCATATAATATATATGTATATTTATATTTATACATATATACGTATATATATATATATATATATATATATATATATATATCTATATCATATTTATATATATATATATATATATATATATATATATATATATATATATATATTATATAGTATATATATATATCAGTATTATAAATTATGTATATATATATATATATATATATATCTATATATATATATATGTATATATCTACCTATATATACATATATACACAAATTCAAAATAAATCATAAAATAACTGAATTCAAGGGAATATCATAATGCTGCAAACGAATATCATAACAAAATCTAAATGAAAGGAATAAAGAAAGAAACTCAACCTGAGACACACACACACACACACACACACACAATGCGAGGGGGTGAGAAACAAAGCCCTCCAGGAGAATTGGTAGTCAGTCAATAAGAAGAGGGGCAATAAAACGCTCTCACCAGGTGTCGTGTAAATACTTTCACGTTGATCAAACACAGAGATTTCTAAACCACCCTCCACTCGGAGAAGGTATTGATAATCTTCTTGCTATTACTATTTTCGTACGAGGCGACAGGAGAACAAATACATTAAAACTTCAATGTTAACGTAACAATTTACGCCATGAATATTTACTGAAGTTTAGATTCCTGTAGTGTAAAAGAAAATATCAGAGATTACGCTCAAAATATATAGCAATTTTAATTTCTCTTCAGAAGGCTGGGAGTGAATTCAACACTTCCCATTGCACTGAAAATAGACAAAATATTCAGTAATATTAACTTCTCTTCGAAAGGCTGAGAGCTCATTCTCTTCAAAAGTATGAAAATACTCAAAATGCATACAAATATTAACTTCTATTTAAAAGGGTGACGGTCCACTGAAAATTACATTATTTTTCGTTTATACATTTTTGCATGAGCACAAGCGCCACAGGCCAAGCGTTACACTCTTTGCAAAGGAAG
>NC_061109.1:21558025-21560525 GCF_015104395.2 Macrobrachium nipponense | reverse complement strand
GATTATGTAATAAATCCTGACCATCTAACTACCCTCGAGTCGTTATACATTAAGAAACTTTGTTCCTTCACTCAATAGCAATACCTCCTCAGCAACTCTATACCTGGCATAGTTGACGTCGTCATCGTCAACTGATTTTTAGTCATTCCATCTTCTCTCTACATTATGGACGGTTGGTGTTTGGGTTGTTCTCTCTCTCTTTACCTTTGTTTGTTTTTACTTTGATCCTTTTAATTGCTCTTTTACAGACTGATGATGCGCAGAAGTTTTATGTGCGAAACGTTTCGTTGATAATAAACTTGATTCCTTTTGCTGTTTGTATCATGGACACCTTAAGAAGCTCCTATATATTTATTTATATATATATATATATTATATATATATATATATATATATAATATATATATATATATGTATGTATGTATATATGTATATATATGTATATCTTACAAGTGTGTAATGTTAGTGAATCACATATCATGTCTTGCTTGGAGACAGGCTGAACTGTAAGGGCAGCTTACTTGAGTGAGGGAATTTGGGTACGTAAGCGTTCTAACTGAGAGATCACTCGTCTTGTTGTCAAACATGTACATTTGTTTGTACGGATGTTACAGGTCTAATAGACCAAGGTACTTGCGAAAGTCACATTCCTTTTGGTGAGATCAAAGAGGTCAGTTGGTACACATCAGGTGTCGGGAGAGAAACCCCCAATTGTAAAGGTATGACATATTTTGTAAGACAGAAAACCGTTACCTTTGAAAAGAGAGAGAAGTGTGAAATACACTCTTTACTTAATTACTTTGAAAAGAGAGTGATGTGTGAAGTGTATCTTTTATCCATTGTTATCTTTATTACAGATGGGTTCTATTTCATGGTACTAGAGACGGGAATCTCTAACCTGACTAATATAATGAACTTATTGACATTTTGGGTCTGGGAGTGAATTCTTAGTCAGGAGGGTAGAATGTTAACTTACTATACCTCTGTTTTTTTTATCTGTCCATCCTCCGCCTGTGTGTTTTTGTATGGCAACACTGCGTCCCGGGCTTTAGATAGTTACATTCGGCTTACATTCAACGATTATAAATAATATCCTATTTCGAATATTACGGTGTAATTCGCATTCAGTAAATTATTAAAACACTTTTCAGTTGCAAATGTACACCCAGATATCCTTTTATTTAACCTAACACTTACACACAGCGTAATATTTACCGGGACGCAGTGTTACCATACACAAACACCATTGGCGGATGGACAGATGAAAAAAAAACAGAGTATATGTTTTCTTTATGGGCAGATTTGGGTTTTTGTCATTGTGACTTGTTAATCATTTTGTTCTATTCTATATTCAACTGCTTTGGGTAATAATAGTATATTTTTATACTTATGAGATCTTAACAGCCTAACGATATGGTTGCAGACAGAGGGCACCATTGACAACAGGTAAGGGTTTCCAATTTGTGTAGTTTTAATAAAAAGGGGGTGGGGTGATTATATATATATAATATAATATAGTATATATATATATATATATATATATGTGTGTGTGTGTGTGTGTGTGTGTGTGTGTGTGTGTGTGTGTGTGTGTGTATGTGTGTGTGTGTATATATATAAAACAGCATACAGCAAGGCACAGCAAATACATCAAAAAGGCCATAATTTATTTTTAAGAGACGTTTCGCACATAAATCATTTATGGCCTTTTGGGTGTGTTTGTTGGACCATACTGCATGCTGTTACATATCTTCGCCTGGACCCCATCGTTATATATACATAAATACATATATATATGCAAGGTATATATACATAAACATATCTCGAGGGGAGGGAGGACCATCTCAACTTCTGAATACCTGACGACCGCGCAACAAATATTTTGAACGACTGTCATCTGGAATCAAGCAGGTCAGCCTACCTGCAACATATTCCAAATTCAGACCAAATACAACCGAAATGGAAGAGCGACATCTCGCCCTGAACCAGGACATATCATAACGAGGGGAAAATGGTTGCCATGACGAGGGCGCCTGCACTGATAAATCCTAATAGGCTGTGAGTGAACTCTAGTAATAGGCTACTCCTACTTCGTCACGGCTGTGTCAGGATTAGGGGTCTTATTACAAGACGTAATGATATACTAGCAATAATAACAGGTGATATCTTCCCATCAACTGGTTGTCGATGATGATGTTGTTAGACTAAGCGAGCCTTATGCCAGCACGGAATCTTGTCTTACGAGAACGTCATCAAAAGTCATGGTGGACAAAACAAGTTTCCTTGGGCTGGCTCAACCTATAGTTTGCTGGGAATGGAAGGGAAAATACATTTCGGCCAGAGGCCAAGTGCTAGGACCTATGAGGTCATTCAGTGCTGAAAGGGGAAATTCAGAGAAAAAAAGAGCTTTAAATGAGTAACAGGAGGGAAACTCGCAGTTGCTCTATGAAAGAATTATTAGGAGAGGGTGAAAAGCAAGATGGACGAAAGAGAATAGGAAAGA
>NC_061109.1:21543025-21553025 GCF_015104395.2 Macrobrachium nipponense | reverse complement strand
GATAAGATGACATTTCCCCGTAGGAAGGTGGTTCTATCAGTGCTCCTCACGCGGTGCACTGTAAGCATTACTTAAGGTTTTTGCGGCGTCCCTTTGCACCATAGCTGCAACCCTTCCGTTCATTTTACTGACTCTTCTTACTCTCAATTTCCTCTTTCAAAGCTGACTGACCTCATACATCACAGCGTTTGTCTTTTGGCCATTTTAAATTATACTGTATATTTTCATTATATTCTATTCCAATTCCAAACAGCTTACAGAATACCTTTGCTATACATCTGTCATCCATATGTTAAAATAAATAATAAAATAAAAAACTGTAGCGAAAAAAATTGTAAGACTTTCTACAGGAAACCGAACGCAAGATAAAAGGTTAAAAAATGAGCGGAAGAATAAAACATTAAAATAAAGTGATGCTGTATGAAGTTCATGTACCTCTGGGTCGAAGGAGTGATTATTATTTCTGAATAATATTCTCTGAATATGAAAAAGACAGTAAATAGGTCCTTTTAAGTCTTGGACATATTTACGATAACACTCCCCTGGCGCGGTTTTAGTTTCTCAGCGGTAATGTTTATTGCTTGGTATATACAGTATATAGGTCTCAAGTATAAAAGGCCCATTAAAACACACTACATTTCGGTGGACTGACTTCCCTACTTGATAAGGGTGGGAGTTAGACTACAGAAATATAGTCCTTAGCTTTAAACCAGTGTTTTAATGGGCCTTTTATACTTGAGACGTGTCCTGTTTTAACAGAATTTACCTACATATAATTATGTGCGTAAATCGATGATTATAAAACTTGCCACCCACACCGACGTCCTAGACGCAGGACCCATCACCACTAAGTGACTGAAACACAAGTGAACGAGACAACCTTTCTCGTAAAAGTGTCCCGCAAGCCCTCAAGGATGCCAAAACCTTTTAGGCCCAAACATCTCTGGCTTCCCTGAATTAGGGTACGTCCTAAAGGTGATCACAGATACCGAGGAGAAGTGTATTTTCATTTAGCTCTACTCCAGCACACTCTGGAGGAGGGCATTAGAGCCCGTCAGTTCCAGTCGCTGGCATTTGTTCACAAGGGGAAAGAGACACGTTTGGTGTGATTTCTGCTCCGAGTTTTGGCTGACGAGTGCAACTGCTGTCTCAACAGAGTCCAAACTCTTCTTTGGGACAACACATTGTTCAGATTCTTATCTATTCATTATAATCTTTCGTAAATCATTACGGTAAACATCACTCAAACTCTTATCTATTGTTTATGTCTTCTTGGAAACCATTACAGTTTTATTAAGGAGTAATACTATTTCTTGGGCTACTCATACAGAGCCACATTGCCAACTCAACTATATATTTTCATGAATCATCATTAACTTTATGTTTTCCTTTAAAAGAAGTAAGCAAAGTATGAGAACAGTAATTATTATTATTATTTATTTATTTTTTTTTTTTTGCTCTATCACAGTCCTCCAATTCGACTGGGTGGTATTTATAGTGTGGGGTTCCGGGTTGCATCCTGCCTCCTTAGGAGTCCATCACTTTTCTTACTATGTGTGCCGTTTCTAGGATCACACTCTTCTGCATGAGTCCTGGGGCTACTTCAGCCTCTAGTTTTTCTAGATTCCTTTTCAGGGATCTTGGGATCGTGCCTAGTGCTCCTATGATTATGGGTACGTTTTCCACTGGCATATCCCATATCCTTATTTCTAGATTATTTCTAGTTTATTATTATTATTATTATTATATTATTATTATTATTATTATTATTATTATTTTATTATTATTATTATTATTATTATTCGGAGGATACACCCCCAACAATATAGAACAAAGCCACATTGACCAATGACTTGAAATTCAAGCTTCCAAAGAATGTGGTTTTCATTTCAAAGAAGTTACAGCACACAATATGAAATACAGTAAGAAAAGATCACTTATTTGAAAAATTTATATACATTAAGAAATTACTAAATAAATCAATATAAGTAATTAAAAACATGTGTACATTGTACATTTTACCATGGAATAGGTAACGTTAATTAGGATGATTTAACAAGAAAATTTTACTTTTGAATTACGCCAAACTAACGCTTCAGGACCGAGTTATTCTTTAGTGATGAAGACAAATATTACACCAGTTTTGAAAAACAATAAACCTTATTTACCACAGCTCATATACCAGTAAACATACAACGCACGGTACCCAGGTGGGCCAAGAGTAACTCTTATACAAGAGATTATCTACCCACGATACTCTTGACTTGGTTTAAGGAGAAGGTAGATAAATGAGAGTCCTTACCATGATCCCAGAGGTGCTCCTTTTCTGAGAGGATGTGCTCAAAGTGTAGGATATTAAAGATTGAAATATGGCTGCATATCTAAAAGAATTATAGGTGGGATTTACTCAATTTATTGTCTAATCCACCTAAATTTCTTGGAACGAATTGGAATTTACTGGTTTACTGTAGTTTTGAGTGAAGGAAATGCCTTTTTTTTTCTTCCGCATTTTCCATATAAATTCGTTCAGAGCAATTGAAAGTCTTCAGTTTCGCAGTTCAACTGACAACAGTTCAAACTATTATTATTATTATTATTATTATTATTATTATTATTATTATTTTATTATTTTATTATTATTATTATTATTATTATTATTTATTATTATTATTTATTATACACAGGGGCACTGACTTGAGGTTCAAGCTTCCAAAGAGTCTGGTGCTCAGTTGAAAAAAGTAACCATTGACAGTTTCGAATATACTTTCTCATAAAGAAACCTCCGTTTTTTTTCCAACGAATAGAGACGTCCACACTAACCACAAAGCAAACAGCAAGCAAACCGATCCAGGCTACTTAATACCACCAACTACCCAGCGCCCAGGTGGGGCTGGAGAAAAGCAATTTCGCGTAAGGTCAAGGCTGGGTAATTGGTTATTGAGGGAGGACGCGAGCAGGCAATATAAGAACGGCTTTTGACTCCAGCTCGAAAGGCCTCTCCTCGCAGAGAGAGAGAGAGAGAGAGAGAGAGAGTGTAGGAGGGAGAGGTGACGAGAGGAGGAGGAGATGAGTCGGGAAGAAGGGAGGAGGAGGAGGGGAGGTTGGAGGGAAGGGACGGAGGGTGGAGCTGGATTGAGACGAGGAGACGCAGAGAGAGAGAGAGATTGATATATGAAACTCAAGTTTGGTATGATGACCCAGCACTGAAACAGTTTCGAGTGATGCAGTCAGAGAGAGAGAGAGAGAGAGAGAGAGGAGATGACCTAGCACTAGAATCGTTCAGTTATTGAGGAGAGAGAGAGAGAGAGAGAGAGAGAGAGAGAGATTAGTCCCAACAAGACTATTTTTCAGCCAGACGTACAAATTATACCATTGTTACGTTGGATTTTATCAATAAATGAAAAAAAAAATTCACTGGCATCATATACGAGAAACTGAGAGCGAAGACAAATCACATAGATTCTGTTGTATTTAATCCAATGTTAATTGGTTAGATCTGGAAACAAAGGTTTTTACTCATAAATCAAAGACGAGAAGCTTTAGTAATAAATCTGAAATTGGAATGCATACTGACTCACATAATTCTCCAATAAAATGTAACATGCTTCTACAAAATAAATGAATAAATAAATACATAAAAATATAGAAATAAATACAGTAAACAGCTGATTAAATAAAAAAAAGAAAATATGTCTCGGTACAAATATAAAAATGTGAAATCATCGATTCATTTCCATTTCCCCCATGGCGTCAGAGGCTGCTGATTCTTCAATCAAATATTACATGTTGTTTCTGAACGAATAAATAAATAAGCAAAGAGGATCAGACTTCCAGTTTACTCGGGTCGCATGCAGGATTTTCCCCTCACACATAAGTTGTAAACATTATATTCCTAACTTTTAACGGAAATTAAAACTAGCTGAAATCTACAGTCAAATAGATCCTTTTCTCACCAACCTGAAATTAAAACAAATATCCAGCATTTTACTAGAAATAATTTTTCTGTTCTGTTTAACACGCATATTATCAATTTTCTACTTTTCCAGTCTAGTAAATAAGTCATAAATATCCTATCCTTAAAATCCTGCATCTTTAATTCGACGCGAAACACCTTTTTCAAATCTTTTTAGGCTCTTCTATAGACCTTTCCTACAACCCCAACAAGAAGAAGAAGAAGAAGAACAACAACAACAACAACGGAATAAACAAAAAGCGTCTCGGCGCAAAAATAAAACAATGACGTCATCAACCCATTTCCACCAAGGCATCAAAGGGCTAACGAGATTTGACAATACTCGCCCCTTGCAACTTACTACTTTACCCTCTCTCTCTCTCTCTCTCTCTCTCTCTCTCTCTCTCTCTCTCTCTCTCGCCTAGACAATTTCTTTCTCTGTTTTCTTTAAAGCTCTAACTTGAGAAAAGAGTGAACTCGTCACTGCAATCAGAGACGGAAGGACTGGCCCCTGGGGGTGCTACACACATCTCCAACCATTCCTTTAGGTTTCGTCTGAAGTTTTAATGTTTTGAAATATCTCCGGTGACGTGGTTTTAGTGGGAGTTATACTTTAGCGAGAGTTACGTTTTAGCGGGAGTTATATTTTAGCGGGAGTTATATTTTGGCGAGAGTTTTATGCATGTACCTCCTAGTTTCCAACTTTTATTCCTTGACGAATGGAACTTGGAACTTTTTTTTATCCAGGATATGACGATATGCTCAAGTTTTTATGAGATGAAGTCGAAGTTTGGAGGGAGAGAGAGAGAGAGAGAGAGAGAGAGAGAGAGAGAGAGAGAGAGAGACCTATTTTACATACTAGGGAACATCTTTGCATCATATATATATTATATATATATATATCTATATCATATATTATATATATATATATAATATATATATTATATATATATATATATATATAGAGAGCGAGAGAGGAGAGAGAGAGAGAGAGACCATTTTTAAATTTTACATAATAGGGAACATCTTTGCATTTGCATATATAAATATATTATATATATATATATATATATATGATATATATATAATATAGATATATATATATAATAGAGAGAGAGAGAGAGAGAGAGGAGAAGAGGAGAGAGAGAGAAGCGATACCGAGGAGTGTGAGAGAGAGAGCGACATATTTTACATTACTAGGGAAAATCTTTGCATGGCATAGACATATTATATATATACATATATATATATATATATATCTATATATATATTATATAATATATATATATATATGGGTATATATATATAGAGGAGCAGTGCGAGAGAGGACGAGAGAGAGAGAGAGAGAGAGAGAGAGAGAGAGAGACTACGCGCAATGAATGAACAGGAACAGCTATTCATACTGTCCCCGTTAAGGCATTAAAGTTGACAGCTGGAACAACCCGCAAATTTCATCCCGAAGAAAGAAGGGCCACTGAGAGACTCCATACGCGAAAAAGGAAATCTTTCACTTTCGCCATTAGCTTTCCCTATCAGAGAAAGCACTTATAACTTTTTGGAGAACAGGTATATATATGAACAGCTTTCATTAAAATCTCTCTCTCTCTCTGTCTGTCTGTCTTTCTCTCTCTCTCACTCTCTCAACTAGACATGGCAACCCCCAACAAAGAATAATAATGTCATATAAGAAACAAGATAATGTCATATAGGAAATTCTCTCTCTCTCTCTCTCTCTCTCTCTCTCTCTCTCTCTCTCTCTCTCAGAAATGACAATCCCCAAGGGAAATAATGTCATATAAGAGACAGTTCATTAGACTCTCTCTCGCGCTCTCTCTCTAAACTAGACATGGCAATCCAAAAGAAAAATGTCATTTAAGAAACAGTCATATAGGAGACTCTCTCTCTCTCTCTCTTCTCTCTCTCTCTCTCTCCTCTCTCTCTCTCTCTCTCTCTCTTTGTCCAGAGATTTGCCAGAGGATCAGGAAAGCTCCTTGACGTAATAGTCTTGTACTGAAGAGATAACCGCTTGACATAATATAATGTTGGGACGACAGTCAAATCATCTATATATAAAACTCAGTTATAAAGTGTAACATAATATAATACGCGTGAGAAAATTACATCAATGTCCTCAGGAAAAGGCTGTCATTAATTCCATTTGTTACGAAATTCGAAAATTCATTTAACGTTTAGATATACAATTGATCGTTCTTTTAGTATGGGAAAAATCACGTGAATTATATAAATAAATAAATATACATAGTACATATATATGTGTATAGACCATATAAGCAAAACGGAAAATCATTTATAAATTACACACACTTTTACACAAGCGTATACGTCCACACACATGCGTGTATGCGATAACAATCACCAACCTCACAAAAACGTAAACAAACTTATCCCAATCAACTGCGACATATCTGTGATGTGCCAACACCTGGAAGGTCAACAAGCAAGAGGAATTTCACACATTCTGGGGTATTTTTCTAACGCGACCAGATAAACCCGGACCTGTCTTGGAAAATACGACAAGATAAACCCCGACCTTTCTCGCAACTTCACCTTGACAGGTGGACGAGTCACCAGACAAAATAAAACACCTATGATGTTGCTGACAGTCTGGATTCTGACAGTGAGGTGGCAAGGAAAGTATTCTTGATTCCGAGAAACGACTGTAAAGGTATTTTCGCCAAAGAAGAATAATAATAATAATAATAATAATAATAATAATAATAATAATAATAATAATAATAATAATAATATTATTATTATTATTATTATTATTACTATTATTATTATTATTATTATTTTTTTTTTTTTTTTTTTTTTCTTTTTCTCTATCACAGTCCTCCAATTCGACTGGGTGGTATTTATAGTGTGGGTTTCCGGGTTGCATCCTGCCTTCTTAGGAGTCCATCACTTTTCTTACTATGTGTGCCGTTTCTAGGATCACACTCTTCTGCATGGGTCCTGGAGCTACTTCAGCCTCTAGTTTTTCTAGATTCCTTTTCAGGGATCTTGGGATCGTGCCTAGTGCTTCTATGATTATGGGTACGATTTCCACTAGCATATCCCATATTCTATTTACAGATCTTGATACTTATCCAATTTTTCCCTCTCTTTTTTGTCTTTTTCAACTCTGGTGTCCCATGGTATTGCGACATCAATGAGTGATACTTTCTTCTTGACTTTGTCAATCAATGTCACGTCTGGTCTGTTTGCACGTATCACCCTATCCGTTCTGATACCATAGTCCCAGAGGATCTTTGCATGATCGTTTTCTATCACTCCCTCAGGTTGGTGCTCGTACCACTTATTACTGCAAGGTAGCTGATGTTTCTTGCACAGGCTCCAGTGGAGGCTTTTGCCACTGAATCATGCTTTTTTTGTACTGGTTCTGTGCAAGTGCCGGGCATTCGCTTGCTATGTGGTTTATGGTTTCATTTTTCGTATTGCACTTCCTACATATGGGAGAGATGTTATTTCCGTCTATCGTTCTTTGAACATATCTGGTTCTTAGGGCTTGATCTTGTGCCGCTGTTATCATTCCTTCAGTTTCCTTCTTTAGTATCATTATTATTATTATTATTATTATTATTATTATTTATTATTATAAGTGATACGAGCACCAACCTGAAGGAGTGATAGAAAACGATCAGGCAAAGATCCTCTGAGACAATGGTATCAGAACAGATATGGTGATACATGTAAATAGACCAGACGTGACGTTGATTGACAGAATTAAGAAGAAAGTATCACTCATTGATGTCGCAGCACCATGGGACACCAGAGTTGAAGAGAAAGAAAGGGAAAAATGGATAAGTATCAAGACCTGAAAACAGAAATAAGAAGGATGGGAAATGCCAGTGGAAATTGTGCCCATAATCATAGGAACACTAGGCACGATCCCAAGATCCCTGAAAAGGAATCTGGAAAAACTAGAGGCTGAAGTAGCTCCAGGACTCATGCAGAAAAGTGTGATCCTGGAAACAGCGCACATAGTGAGTAAAGTGATGGACTCCTAAGGAGGCAGGATGCAACCCGGAACCCCACACTACAAATACCACCCAGTCGAATTGGAGGACTGTGATAGACCCAAAAAAATAATAATAATAAGTCCTCAATAATAGGATGGCTGTTTCTTCGGAGTTTATATTGTCTTCTCAAATGTAAAGAATATCCAGAAATTCAGTGTCAAATAAATTCAAAATGACGCTGTCATCGTAATCAACAGTAGTTTAAGAGAGGGTCCCTACCTCCCTCTAATAATAATAATAATAATAATAATAATAATAATAATAATAATAATAATAATAATAATCAATATATATATATATATATATAATGTGGCGCCGTGGAGGAGTGGGTTAGGTCGTCAATAGACTTAAGTCAAGTTAAGCAACATTGGGGCTGGTCAGTCATTGGATGGGTGACCGCTCTCCTCGGCGTTGATTGCCTTGGGAAAGGATCTTTACCATAATTTCCTCAGTCTACTCAGCTGTAAATGAGTACCTATCCCTGATGGGGTAGGGTCCAGCTATGGGTTAAATAGCAAACTCAGCAATGATGGAAAGAAATGATGGAATAAACGACAACGACGTAAATGGAACCTCTGGCAACAGAGGAGCTTCGTCCGGCAACCAGGTATTCAACCCAATTGTAGGGGAAGACGGTCAGGTACTTGGAGGTCGTCATCCAGCAACTGATCACCACAACGACAGTAATGAACAGCCTGAGATTGGAGCTACAGAGGCAAAAAGGAAGAAATGGACAAGAGAAGAAAATAAGGAAATATGGAGATGCTACATCAGAAGCAACCCGACGGAGAGAGGATATAGAAGAAGATTGGTCAACATCTGGAATGAGAGGAATAAACACCCCCCAAACAGAGCAGAGGCTGGCAGACCAAGTAAGGAACATAAAGAAAAAGAACTGGCTCTCCCCAACAGAAAGAGAAGAACTGGAAAGGGAAATGTCACACGACAACGAATTACACGAAGACGAACTGAGAGACGATGCCACAGAAGACGATAGGGAGGATGAGGTATCAAAAAACAACGACACACGAAGAAACACCGACGAAGTAACAGAGAGGACGGAATGGGTAGAAAAGATTAGACAATGGATGGAGCCAGATACAGAGAGAACAAAGATCCCCTCCATGAAAGCCTACAACACCAAGAAATTAAGGGAGAAAACAAGTGAGGTCAATGAATAATGGCCTAATACACACCACCAGTATCACAGAAACAAATAACTTGACATATGCAGGAGCAAGATTAGTAGCAGAACTGATGGGATTCGAACACCAACACCACCGTCACAACCAACCCAACAGAAACCAAAACAGCAACCTCCTTGGAAAAGGCGCCTGGAAAAGCAAATCATGGTGATGAGATCTGACTTGAGTAAACTGAAAGAGATGGCAGAAAAAAGGCTAATAAGCAAGAAAACAAGGAGGAACTCAACGAGAAATACAAAGTACAAGAGAGGGGACTAAACAACACAATAGAAGATGTAAAACAGAGGCTTGAAGGCCAAAGCACACAAGATCCAACGGTACATGAACAGGAATAAGGGATACCAACAGAACAAACTATTCGGAACCAACCAGAAAAGACTATACAGCCAACTAAGAGGGGAAGACAACCACCCAGAAATTCCTGAAGCCGAATCAAGTAAGAGACTCTGGGAAAACATATGGAGCAATCCGGTATCACACAACAAACATGCAACATGGCTCCAGGAAGTGAAGGAAGAAGAAACAGGGAGAATAAAACAAAGATTCAGACATCACGACAGACACAGTCAGACACCAACTAAAGAAAATGCCAAACTGGAAAGCCCCAGGTCCCGATGAAGTCCATGGATACTGGCTCAAAAACTTCAAGGTCTCTACAACCCACGAATAGCAGAACAACTCCAGCATTGTATCTCAAATCACCAAGCACCCAAATGGATGACCACAGGAAGAACATCCTTAGTACAAAAAGACAAGAGTAAGGGAAATATAGCCAGTAACTACAGGCCTATCACCTGCCT
>NC_061109.1:21518025-21538025 GCF_015104395.2 Macrobrachium nipponense | reverse complement strand
TTAAAAAAAAATATACTCATGGTAGCATGAGTGGTGAAATACAGAAATAGGTATTGAATGTTTAAAGATAAATCTGTACAGAGAACTTTCGGGAATCTGCTCTATTCCCCTTTTCGCTCAGATTCCCGGAAGCTCTCTGTACAGATTTATATTTAAAGATATGTACATATAAATTATTGTGGACTTGTTTCACCACCGCCATCATTATCATCATCATCATCATCATAATTATTATTATTATTATTATTATTATTATTATTATTATTATTATTTTTATTATTATTATTATTATTATTATTATTATTATTAGATTATTATTATTATCAGATATACCAGCTATACCAGCACCAATACCAGCCCTTAAACCGAAGACGAACCCGGCACCGAACTGAACTACGCCTACGGAATAACACCAGCACTGACGACGACCCCTGCTTGACCTGGACCTGATATCCTGTTCCAATAAAAGATTACCTTCAGCATTTATGATTTTTGAAAATTCCCAATATGAATATTGGTCAGTTACTCAGAAACATCGCTGAGCCTGAAAAGCGAATTGTAAGGAAAATAGAAAAAACAATATTATTATTATTATTATTATTATTATTATTATTATTATTATTATTATTATTATTATTATTATTATTATATTTACAGCAGCAGCCAGTGCAAAAGCCTAGGGATTAAGCAAAGAAGATAGACAAACTTTCACCATACTAACCCTAGCCCACGGCATACCTTTTACCCCTACTTGAAACCTGATCACCAGAAGATTAAGCGAATCTTTCCTAGATGGCGAACTCCCACAAGGGTTTCATCCCGGTATGTATCCACCTTTGCTGCGTGCTTAGTAAAAGCCCGTTGGGGATAACCGTTAAACATAAACAAAAGACAATAGATATCATAAAGATAATGACCCAGTTATCTAGGCCTCGATAACGACCCCAGAAAGTCCTTGGGGATCACTAATCTAGGAAAGATCGAATTATGAAGTGAACCTTGACTGGGGAAAGTAACTGCTCAGATGTTCCTTGTTGACTGAACCATAAACGGATTTGATGCGAGACTCCCAGGATTCGGTCGCTTTGGGGTTGAGCATTTGTTTGATGTTCTCCGGAAGCAAGGAGAGAGGCCATTGCTTCCCATTAGTTATGAAGGGAAATACGAGGGTGGGAAGTTACCGTAGCTGAGCAAATCGACAAGAAAATTGCGATGTCGCGTCTCTGTAAGATTCACACGCATAAAGTATGATCAGTCTTTTCTCCTCTGTCGCCGAGAAGAAATATGCACTTCAGGTATTATCAGAAATTGCATAAGACCACGTTCAGTTTGTAATACCTGTGAAATAAATTGTTCCCATACAAACACATAAACACACACCCGTTACTATAAAAATGAAATGTCACAATGCAAACCTTTAATCTCTGATAATTTATTGCAGTTTTAAAAGTTCTTGTGTTATCGTCTTATACGTGCTGTTAGTAGTGAGCTTCACTCAAGCACCATTAGATATAAAAGTTATGCTCCTTCCCCCACACCCACTAACCCCCAAAATAAAACACACACACACACATACTCACAACTCATTTAGCTTTTCGTTTTCTGGATATGAAAGAACCCTTCGTCTCCTACAATCGTAGGTTGGGCGTACGCGTAAGCCACACGAATGAGATCTAAATACTAAAACCACAAATCCAAGCTATATCTAATCCCCAATATGTGGCCATCTTCCCCTTTAAGCTGTATAAACTACAGTCCAAGGTTTACAGATCCTACTGTAAGCTCTATATACACTCTCCACAAGCCCTCCTGTAAGAGGCCACAGACTTAGAAAGACAAAGAAGTTCCCATAATACAGAAAATATAAATACGATGTAGAATAAATTGGCAACAGCTTGTAAAACCAAAAGGGGTGGATGGGGTAAATGAGGAGTAAGTAAAATTCCATGAGGAGTTGGGAGTGTTTAACAAAGCCAGACGAACTACAGTGAATGATTTATTATCTGGAATTTTGTAGTTGGTTCATTTTGTTCATATCATTTCGATTATTATGTCTGACGTCGCTCGCAAATCTATTGAAAGTTAGCAAACACGTCCCATTTATGAGATGTATACTGTATGGTAGATATTCTCATTATATTTCCATTATTCTCTTTGTTCTCTTTTATTCTGTTTCGTGAGAGACAAATGCATTTTCTTCGTAAAGAATTCCGTTAAATTTTGGCTTATGCCTGTTTTAACTTCCCACTGCTTAGAGGAGTTTACACTATCCTGGTTGTTTCCGATTCTCCGATAAGAACACTTAATGCCATTTCAGCTATTTTCGTACGTAATATGATTACAGTTATTATTATTCAGAAGAATAAGCCTACCTGAGGGTCGCTGACTTGAAATGTATCTTCAAAAGAATATGGCATCCATTTGACAGACATTACAGAAGATAACAAGAAACCCAGAGAGAAGAGACCATTTACAATTAAAAACATAAATCAATGAATAAATGGGTAACAACATAAATAAATCATTAAAATACCAGGTGAAATGTTTGAGGGGGTCTCAAATCGAGATGATATTCAGAGGCATTCATTAGTTGAAAGGAGAATCCGTCGAAGAAAACTTCTGCGACCTTAATCTCAAACTGCAGAAACGGTTAATGAAGGAAGACCAAAGAATTACGTTATATAAATTACTCTGTCACTAAAAGCAGTAACAATCAAGGTGAATTTAGACGCCCATTAGATTATGTGCATATGCATACATACATACATACATACATACATACATACATACATACATACATACATACATATCATACAATACATATCTATAACACATATTATAGTTCAAAGCTTCTACATAGGCAGAAAGAAAGAGAGACATATTGAAGTAAAAAAAAAAAAAGAAAGGTTTAAATAAAACACAAAAGATGAAACAACAGGTAAAAAGCTACTGAAAATAAAAAAGCAAGAAAGATAAGTGTGTGCGTGTTTGTGAATATTTCAACTTGCTTTTGCTTCGGGTCACATTTAAAGTCGATGTGTAGTCGACTCACTCGTGACCAACTGAGCAAAGTTTCCGGGTTTGGTCATCTCGGCAACGATATGAGAGAGGGAGAAAAACAAAATGTGCGACAGTCTACGGTTCTTACAACCCAGATTACATCTATCAGAGTCCTCCAATTCGACTGGGTGGTATTTATAGTGTGGGGTTCCGGGTTGCATCCTGCCTCCTTAGGAGTCCATCACTTTTCTTACTATGTGTGCCGTTTCTAGGATCACACTCTTCTGCATGAGTCCTGGAGCTACTTCAGCCTCTAGTTTTTCTAGATTCCTTTTCAGGGATCTTGGGATCGTGCCTAGTGCTCCTATGATTATGGGTACGATTTCCACTGGCATATCCCATATCCTTCTTATTTCTATTTACAGATCTTGATACTTATCCATTTTTTCCCTCTCTTTCTCTTCAACTCTGGTGTCCCATGGTATTGCGACATCAATGAGTGATACTTTCTTCTTGACTTTGTCAATCAACGTCACGTCTGGTCTGTTTGCACGTATCACCCTATCCGTTCTGATACCATAGTCCCAGAGGATCTTTGCATGATCGTTTTCTATCACTCCTTCAGGTTGGTGCTCGTACCACTTATTACTGCAAGGTAGCTGATGTTTCTTGCACAGGCTCCAGTGGAGGGCTTTTGCCACTGAATCATCCCTCTTTTTGTACTGGTTCTGTGCAAGTGCCGGGCATTCACTTGCTATGTGGTTTATGGTTTCATTTTTCGTATTGCACTTCCTACATATGGGAGAGATGTTATTTCCGTCTATCGTACTTTGAACATATCTGGTTCTTAGGGCCTGATCTTGTGCCGCTGTTATCATTCCTTCAGTTTCCTTCTTTAGCCATTGCCAATTGTCATCGCTGGCTAGTTCTTTAGTCTGTCTCATGTATTGTCCGTGCATTGGTTTGTTGTGCCAGTCTTCTGTTCTTTCTGTCTTTCTCCTGTCTCTGTATATTTCTGGGTCTTCGTCTACTTTTATTAGTCTTCTTCCCATGCACTCTTTAGCCACTCGTCTTCACTGTTTTGGTTTTCAGATTATTGCCCCAGTGCTCTGTTTTCGATGTTGACGCAGTCCTCTATACTTAGTAGTCCTCTCCCTCCTTCCTTTCGTGTTATGTATAGTCTGTCCGTATTTGCTCTTGGGTGTAGTGCTTTGTGTATTGTCATTTGTTTCCTGGTTTTCTGATCTATGCTGCGGAGTTCTGCCTTCGTCCATTCCACTATTCCTGCGTTGTATCTGATTACTGGCACTGCCCATGTGTTTATGGCTTTGATCATATTTCCGGCGTTGAGTTTTGACTTATTATTATTATTATTTTATTATTTTTTTATTATTATTATTTTATTATTATTATTATTATTATTATTATTATTATTATTATTATTAATTATTATTTATTATTATTTGGGGAAAAACTCTCTATCGCGAAGAGTACATAATATTCTAAGGGGTCCACAATAATAAAAAATGTTGCGAGTCCGTGTATAATTTTTAAAACTTTACAAAAAGCTTTCGAACCCTTCCTTGGGTTCATCTTCAATCCAAATGAACAATTAGGCCACACCAGGCACTGAAGTGAGTTTAAAAACACCTCAGTACCTGGTGTACTTATGTTGGAGTTAACTGCCCTCTTTCTTCATCACCTGGTCCATAAACGAGCTAACGACCGGTGTCAACAACCTTCAACGACTCTTGTTTGTTTTTTAAATTCACCTCAGCACCTGTGTACCTAATTGTTCATTTAGACTGAAGATGAACCCAGGGAAGGGTTGGAAAGCTTTTTGTAAAGAGTTATAGAAGTTATACACGGACTCGCAACATTTTTTTATTATTATGGACCCCTTAGATTATTATTATTATTATTATTATTATTATTATTATTATTATTATTATTATTATTCAAGCTTCCAAAGAATATGTTCATATGAAGGAAGTAACAGAAACTAATAGGAGATACCGGAAGAAGAGATCCGTCCTTAGAAAATGAAAAATAAATAAACAAATTAATACAAAAAATACATAAAAACCTATTTTCTTAGGGTAGTGATGCACTGCATCTTCGTTTCAACTTTTGAAATTCAAATTTCACAAGATCTTCAGGGAGACGATCTGAGGAATAAAGGCCCTCTGGGACTGAGAAGTTCAGGAGAAAATGTCGCACAGATGATTAGGGCTTCCTCCTTTCATTTTTCTTCTAGGGAGGAGTAGAGTGGGGAGGAGGAAGGCAGAAGCAGGGCATAGAGATTACCTGAGAATAACAGAAGTCAAAATTACATTTAGAAAAAAAAAAAAAAACTAAGGAGGATTTTTCAAAAAAAATAGGAAAACTTACGTAAATCAGAAATAAACCTTATACATACATATATATATATATATATATATAAATATAAACTATCTATATATATATATATATATATACAAGGTTTATTCTTGAATTACGTAAGTTTTCCCAATATTTAGCTGCTGTATTTCTAAACTTGAAAAATCCTGCTTAGTTTTTATTTTTTCTAAATGTAACTTTGACTTGTTATTCTCAGGTAATTTCTATATCCTACATCTGCCTTCCTCCTCCCTACATACACACACACACACACACACACACACACACACACACACACACACATATATATATATATATATATCTATATATATATATATATATATATATATATATATTTGTCAGTATAGTAAGCTGCCTGGTAAAGGTTTAGGTATATTAAATAGTTTAGCTGGGTAAGTCATCGGAATATGTATATTTGGTGACCAGGAGTCAGTTGGCAGATAGGTATTCGATTGCCGAATAAATAAATAAATAAACAAATAAATAAGTAAATATATATATATATCATATATATCTATATAATATATATATATATATATTCAACTACCAACTGACTCCTGGTGACTAAGATACATATTCTGATGACGTACCCAGGTGAATTCTTTAATATGCCTAAACCTTCCCAGACAGCTTACTACTACTGACAGTAGAAACTCATTCGACCCCGATTTTTCAGCAGCTGACCACTAACTCATTAAAAAATGAAGAAATTTGTATCAGAAATATGAAGGATGGTCAGGAATACTGTTTACTTGATACAAAGAAAAGGTGTTATACGGGAATTTAGGGTAACTGCTACGAAATGAAAAATGATGTTCCTCCTAGGCGAAATGAAACCGTAAAGTAAGCTAAGGTATTTCTTCTTTCCCAAATAGGAGGGAAAGAATGCATGGTTTAGAAAAAAATACGTGCATTTACACACGACCTCGTACAGACAAGCCCGCAAAGAGCTACGTACACATTTTAAAACATACTCACAATCCATTATACACATGTGTGTGTACATATGCATACGAGTTAATGTGCATGCATGTATCTATGTGCGGAACTGTGTGTACGAAGTCGTGTTGACATATACGAATAAACTTCAAACCATGAGATTTCCCCTTTCCCTGCTTTCCCTGCTCTTATTAATTGGGATATATATATTATATATATATATATATATATATATGTATATATATATATCTATATATATATCTATACCATAATATAATTCAGTGTGTGTCTGTGTGTGTGTTTATATGTATATGAATAAACGAAGTCATCTTTAAGAGGGCTCCGTCGAAATTTTGCGAGATCTCTTTATGGTTGAAACGACGGTAATCACCGCCATCTGAAAGGATCCCGAGTTCGTCCCCTGCGCTATCTCATTATCGGCATATCGAGCTCCTTCGGAATAATTTTGTAAAATATGCATCCAAAGGCACCGTGGCTGTATAAAATATCCGTTAAAAAACCGCCGTATTAATTGGAAAGTCATAAATTCCCGTGTTTGCACACCTGACGTCGTTAAGGTCGATCAAAAAATCATTTACGATAAAAAAATAGACACATAGCCATATTCGAACTTTTTTTTATCTATTTTCGATGATATTCCATTTTGAAATACGAGGGTAAAAGGTTTTGTGTTGGTGAGAGATAGTATAAAAGATAATTAGATCAATATCGAAGCGAATAGAATGAATATACAGCAAGAGAACAATTATTGAGGTCTGTCGGGAACCTTTTACTGAGGTGCTTTGATGATTTATACTTGTGACAAGCTGAGCAATCTTTATATTACTATACTATAATAGGCGTTATGTCTGAATCACGGCCAAACGGCTGGTCCGATGGGCATGAAACTTGGCAGGGTTATAGTGTGATCCCCTAAGATGGTTTTTAATGGGGTTTCATACTACCTCCCCTACCCCTCCGATGGTGGTGAAAAGGGGTTCCCTGAAACGGAGCTGGTTCTGCCCGTAAAACGGGGCTGGTTATGCCTGTAGACTTAGTTACTTTACGAATTTATCATACATAATTTCTGTATATATATGACTTATCATTTGGAAAAGAATATTATAGGGTAAACATCAATGATATAACAGTTAAAAATCACTAGCAAGTCATTTATATGTAGCAGCAGACGAATACACTTTCAGTAAGGATTGACAAATTGCTAGTATTACAGAATTTCCTCATTAGGAAGACGCTGTTTCTGAAGCACTACGACGACTCATTCTCCAGTTGACAGTGAAAACTAGAAGAAAATGAGTCCTCTGCATGAATAGCACTCCTCAGGATCCTATCTGTAACATGCCCTTAGTTCACTACTCTGACTTTTACTTTTCATTCGTTCCTCTTAGTCTCTTCCAACCTAAATGGCTGTCCACCTTCTCTCACTAGACACTCCTGCGTTTTTCACAACAAATTCTTTAGGCTAGACCTATGAGTGTCTTAAGATATTGCTTTTACCTCCTCTTCCGGTAAAATCTCTTCCACAACTGTCTCCATTCCATAGACCTGCCTCCTACCAGTGGATCTATTTACTGAGATGTAATCTTCCATCCCTAAGTTGTGACCAGGTCTTGGGAGTTATTGCCTCTCTGTCGCTCGAACACTTTTCCTTATATCAACCCCTCTTGCCCCTTCATTCCTCAGTCTTCCCATCAAGTATGTAATATAGGTCCATCTTAGCACTCCCATTTCCTGTCCTCTTCACTTCTCCAACTGAAGAATGTAGTCAAGGACGTAATTGCAGTCCCTCTTAGCACTCCTATTTTCTCTCCTTTCTTCATAGACAACGCTTCAGCACTCCAATTCAAGACTGCAGTCAAGGATGTAATCGAGGTCCATTTTACCACTCCCATATCCTCTCACTTTGCAAAGCCTACCTCACTATTCCAATTAAAAATTGCAATGAACGATGTATCTGAGGTCCATCTTACCACTCCCATTTCCTCTCTCTTTGCTAGCCCTACCTCACCACTCCAATCAAAAATTGCAGTCAACAATGTATCTGAGGTCCATCTTACCACTCCCATTTCCTCTCCTCTCTCCACAGACCACATATCACCACTCCCATTAAAGACTGCAGCTAATGATGTAACTGAGGTCCATCTTACCATTCCCATTTCTTCTCGTCTCTCAGATCACACCTGACCACTCCCACTGAAGACTGCAGTCAAGTATGTAACTAAGGTCCATCTTACCACTCCGATTTCCTCTTCTCTCCTCACAGACCGCATCTCACCACTCCAACTGAATAGTGTAGTCAAGGATATGACTAAGGTCTATCTTTATAGATCAAACCTCAGGCTACAGTTATAACCGGTAAGTACCATTTCTCTTTCTGTCTTAGCTTTCTAAAGGCGAAAGATGGAAAGTTGCATCATTACCTCGAGATGAAACCGCAGGTGCCATTCTCCCTGGATAAACAGCTTCATCTTCTCATTTCCATTTTCTCATTTTCCTGCTTTCCTTCTTTATTCAGCCGGAACTAATCCAAATGCAAACCTTGAATGTCAATATACAAAATATTCTTTATGCTCATTATGACGGAGATTTTACAGGAAAAATGAAAGAAGTCTTGAGATTTCACCAAAGCAGAGGAGAAGGTTAAAATAACATTTATGAATATGCACACACATAAATACAAAGACACACAAACACATATACATCCATACATATAAATACGTGTATTTATATGTATATGTATGTATATATATGTATGTATATATGCATATATATACGTATTGTATATGTGTATATATATATAATTATATATATAGTATATATATATATATATATATATATATATATATCGAACTACAAAATTGTCCTTTAATATCTAATTCGCTCTACCTCGGAATTAATATATTTTTCATATATGTTTAACCGAGGGGGAATTATTAAGCGATAATAGAATTGGCGATCGACAGACGCGAACCATCGACCTCTTAATACTAGGACTAGGACTGCGTGGCGGGGTGGTTTTGGGGCTTCAACTGCCAGTCCTAGTATTGAGAGGTCGATGGTCGCGTCTGTCGATCGCCAATTCTTTATCGCTTAATAAATTCCCCCTCGGTTAATTAAACCTATATGAAAATATATTAATTCTGAGGTAGAGCGAATTAGATATTAAAGGACATTTGTAGTTCGATATATGTATATGAATCACGGTAATGTGATAGACTTTTATATAAATAAATATATATTTATATATATATATATATATATATATATATATATATATCTATATATATATCAAGTCTAAAAGATACATTAAAACACTGTTTTAAGCTAAGGACTATATTTCGGTGGTATGGCTACCAAACTTATCAAGGAGTGAATGACAGAAGTTACACTGGCGAAATATAGAGAAATCCCATAGGTGATGCCTGGGGCTATCGCTGAGCCTCCATCAGGTTCTGTTAATTGACGTAATCCTCTTCATTGTTGCCTTAAGGATTAAGACAATTAACAGAACCTATGGCTGTTCAGTCGGGGGGAACCCCTGGGCCCCCCTTAAATGCATTCCCACCTAAGGGATTTCTCCCACTATATATTACGCCAATGTACTTCTTCTGTCATTCACTCCTTAACGAGGATGGTAGCCAGACCACCGAAATATAGTCCTTAGCTTTAAAAACAGTGTTTTAATGGACTTTTAATGGACTTTTATACTATCTATATATATTATATATATATATATATAATATATATATATTATATATATATATATATATATATATATATATATATATAATATATATATATATATATATAATATATATATATATACATATATACATACATACATAGTACATACATACATACATACATATATATATACGTATATATATGAATGGATATATATGTTTGTGTGTCTGTGTATCTATGTGTATGCATATTCATGAATGTTATTTTAACCATCTCCTCTGCTTTGGTGAACTATTAAGACTTCCTTCATTTTCACGGGAAAATCGTCCGTTTATAATGAGCATAAAGAATATTCTGAATATTGGCATTCAATTATTGCATTTGATCTAGGCAATGAACTTTGTTGTTGTTAAAGATGAACCTGGCCTTATGCCAGCACGGACTCTTGCTCAAAGAGCAGCCCGAAGTGCAATGAATTTTGGGGACCTGGTGCCGGTAGTTAATCAATAGCAACAAACCACATAAAAGTAGCCATAAAGTTAACATCTGCATCCTAAAATATCACACACAAGTACACACACACACATACATATACTGTGCATATATGTATGTATGTATATATGTATGTATATATGTATGTATGTAGATATATATATATATATATATATATATATATATATATTATATATATGTATATATTAATATATATATATACTGAATATATATATATATATATATTATATATATGTATATATATATATTAGATATATATTATATTATATATATATTATATATATATTATATATTATATTATAATATATATATATATATATAATGTGTATATATATCAATTACATATGACTTTAACTTGCAATATAAAGCCATTAAAAAACTACTTACATCATAAAACAAATTAGACCTAATCATTACGTATGTACAGTGATGCTCAAATCTCATGCGACATGACTCCATAGGATTGCGTTCAAAATTCACTAACTGGCAACCTAGCATGCTCCATATTTATAAATTATTTCAATGCGAAAACGCGATTATTGCTCAGTGAAATCTGTCATATATTTCAAAACTGTAAGAAAATGTCACGTGTAGCCAAATTTCTGAAAGACTTACGAAACATTTTCAAAACTTTCGTTCACTCATCGCTGAAGCATTTGACCAAAATGAAGTCGTCATCAAACCTAAATTCAAATGTTAAATAGAAAAAAAACGAAAAAATTGTCATAACATTAATAATGCTTCCAAAGCGAGCATAAAATTTGAAATAGTCCTATTTGATTGCTTTTATACCTCAACGCTGAAAATAATTAAATGTATATATACAAAAGTAGAATACGCCCACCGATATCAACGTGTGAGGGGGGCATGTGTTATGTATCATTAGTGTCGGTGTAACAACAACCACCTGGTGTAACATAAGTAGGTCTACAATGAGTAGCGACCATGAAATTATCTTGAAAACATTTACTTTATGTGTTAGAGGAATATTTGGATTTTCATACATAATTATTTATATTTCGTAAATATTTCAAAAATGATGGCATACTAGCAAATATTCGCCAATGCAATTATTCTTTTGTCAAAGCCAAGATATTATTCCTAGGCCTAGGTGGTAGATTTCTTTACCTTACACTTAACATTCACATCTCTATTAACAATTTCTGGCCAGAAAGCAAATGAGGTTATCTACACATTCTTACACTTATGAAAGAATTATGCACCAAAAGCGAGCAGAAGGACTTTTAAGAAAATAATATTTTAAACCAGATGAAAAACAAGTGTTCCATACGCCTTGATATTGATACTTATGATATTTCGATTAATAGCCATCTATATATAACCAAAATCGTCATCTCTTTTATTCCTCAAAGAACAGGTAATCTCTACAAATTAAAACATTAGTAACAGATTACATCTCAGGAGGCTTAGATTATTTTTTAAGCCTATAAATCATTTTGCAACATACAGGCAGCGCCTGAAACTTCAACATTCAAAGAACACTGGTTGTAATTCACATTCCTATTGTATTCCTCAAGGAACAAGTAATCTCTACAAATAAATTCATCCGTAACAGATTACACCTCAGAAGGCTTAGATTATTTTGTTAGGCCTATAAAACATTTTACAACATATAGGCAGCGTAAACAGCCGAAAACTTCAACATTCAAAGAAAACTTGTTTTAATTCATATTCCTACTTTGAAATTGTTGTTATGACTGTTGAGCTTATTAGGTCAAGTGTCATAATGCTGCAGACGTGGTTATTCGATCAGTCCAAGGAACATGTTAAGTGTGCTTTCATTGCTGTCACCGCTAACTTTATCACACTGAACTTTGAACTGAGCAACGTAGAAAAAAATCAGTTAAAATCACACAGCTTACGAATTATACCAATGCATAAAAGGGATCATATCTATTAAACCATAAGGAAAATAGAGATAGGTGTGAATCCGCAAACTTTTCGACATGTATGACATTAAAAAAAAAAAAAGTTTAGCACTACTTGGCAACGTCAAGTGGAGTCTAAGAATCTGGACGATACACAAAGAATCATGTCGCATGAGATTTGAGCACCACTGTACTTGCTAAACACTCCTAAGAGAAAAAAAAAACGTAAAAATTTAAACAAGCTATCACCGTATTTCACAACGAAAGAGAAAAAAGAAAAAAAAAACTCAGTCATTAAAATATAAAATTCTCAGGACAGAAATTTACTGGAAATAAAGGCAGCAATTACGCCGCGAAACCCATATTTTCCCGCGAAATGACGCTCATTAAGGGAGCATGCATACACCGAACCAAAATATAAGAGACTGGCGCATCCGGCCTTGTAATAAGGTCTCTGGTAGGGCGAATAGTTTAATAATAAGTGGTCTCCCTCCCTCCTTCCCTCCCTGAGAGGCCTAATATTCTCATACCCTCTTGTTTATGGCGTCGCAGGCGATGCTTCTGCTCGCTAGCCTGAATGCGAATCGGAATTTTCACAAAGGTTAAGGAGATCATAGGCAGTTGCGCTTTTTAAGAATGTCTGCATTTATACAGCAAAATGAAAGTAACCTAGGTCGAAATTTAATTACTATATATATATATATGTGTGTGTGTGTGTGTGTGTGTGTATAAGCGTGTTTGTGTGTGTACATATATATTTACGTTCAAGTATATATATAATATATATACATTCCACATGCAAATATGTATACATACTTGTAGGCGTCCAGGAAAAGGCATTCGATACAACTGAAGGTATATCGCTAATGCCGACGTTTCACAACTACATTGTTGGATCTTCAAGGCTGAATACATTCGATACAATTGAAGGTATATATATATATATATATATATATATATATATATATATATATATCTATCTATCTATCTATCTATCTATCTATCTATATATATATATATATATATATATATATATATATATTATACATACCTTCAATTGTATCGAATGTATTCAGCCTTGAAGATCCAACAATGTAGTTGTGAAACGTCGGCATTAGCGATATACCTTCAGGATTTGTACCTAGTGTTTCATTTATTTTTCTTTGCAGTACTGTGAACCTATATAATATATATATATATTATATATCATAATATTATATATATATATATATATATATATACACACACAGTACTGCAAAGAAAAATGAAACACTAGGTACAAATCCTGTCCGCTTTCGCTCCCCGCTGTTTACAATGACTGGCAATAAAAAACAAAAAAAACTTCTTTACCAGTAATGAACAATATTGATAATAAGAATAATTCCCAGGTATTCACAAGCTACCATTTTCGGAAAAGCTTTTTTTATTCGAGAAAATATAGAATACTTTACAGTCTTAATAGTATTACAAGCAGAATTTTATCAATGGTAACTTAAATTTACCAAAAATTGACAAATATTATTTTATCCCACCGTTCGGGCTGACATTTAAATATTTCTAAGCGAGTACGTTTCACAAATAATCCGTCACTTAGATGGAGGGACCACAACTAATTCAATTCGGGAAGTGACTTGCTTCTGGGGAGGTCAGAGAACGACAGAAACACGACAGCAATACACCGCTGGGGAAACTTGCTCGGCTAACTATTACAAGGGGTCTACTACAATCATGGGAACGAGTTACGGGTGAAGTTGGGAAACGAGAGAGAGAGAGAGAGAGAGAGAGAGACATGTATCTTAAATGTAGGTGGCCCTTACTAATTGGTCAATCGTATGACTGTGCGTAAGTGCATAAGCATTTGTTAAATTTTTTACACGAATTTTAATATCCGCACACGCACACACACACGCAAACACACACACACACACACACACACAAACACACACACACACATATATATAATATATATATATATATATATATATATATATATATAATATATATATATATATATATATATTATATATATATATATATCCATATATATATATATATATATATATATATATATACATATATATATATATAAATATATATATATATATATATGTGTGTGTGTGTGTGTGTGTGTGTGTGTGTGTGTGTGTGTGTGTGTGTGAATGTATGTATTATTTTGGAACACAATAAACAGCTTTAGTGATCATACAGTCTGAATTTATTCAGCAGTGCACAATACCCACTACCCCAGAACATCGATGGCGATCTCTTTGGTGGTGGACAAATAACTTCCAATCACGCGATTCATGAGTTCTACCTTTGGTTAAAATAAAAACTTTTTTAATCTCGTTATATCTAAAACGATTCCAAGATCTTAAAATAAGTGAACAATACAATAAATGTCTTTTTACAATATTCTATTAAATCATCTCTACAATGAACACTTAATGTCTATGCAAAATGACGTGACTAAAGTTAAAGCTATTCTAACGAATATACCATAATTAACAATAAGAAAGCTTTGTTAAATTCAATGAAAGTCGACAGAATTTCCCAAACTTCAAAAATAAAAAAATTTCATGAAGAAAAAGTACATTCCAAAGAAAACCATTGTTAAAAATCACATCAAAATCGAAACATTTTATAAAAAAAAAAAAAAAAGGAAAAGGAAACATTACGGTACATTCCAATATGAAAGACCCAATATTTAGCCTTCTGGGCCTGACTACTGTAACCACCGGAGGTCCCTTGCTGGAATTTAATTATATGCAATCTGTTCACTAATTCTTATCATTTTATTTTCAACAACTATTCTCAATATTGTTACTGTCATTACCATTATTCATTATTATGAAATAGTATCTTTTATACTTCAGCAAGTGTGTGAATATTGTCAATTTATCATTTCTTATCATGTTATCTCACGTATCTAGATTGTGTATATTATTATCTATACTTCGTATATTCCATGTACATGGCCATGAACTGGAATAAAATTTACTATTATTATTATTATTCGACTGGGTGGTATTTATAGTGTGGGGTTCCGGGTTGCATCCTGTCTCCTCAGGAGTCCATCACTTTTCTTACTATGTGCGCCGTTTCTAGGATCACACTCTTCTGCTCGAGTCTTGGAGCTACTTCAGCCTCTAGTTTTTCCAGGTTCCTTTTCAGGAATCTTGGGATCGTGCCTAGTGTTCCTATGATTATGGGTACAATTTCCACTGGCATATCCCATATCCGTCTTATTATTATTATTATTATTATTATTATCAAAACACAGATTAAAAAATGATTGGAATGACTTTGTATACTTCATGTATATGGCCTTGAGCTGAAATAAAATTAAGTTATTATTATTATCATTTGAAGGTAGGAGACCCTCTTTCAAAAATGTTTTGTTAAAGAGGGTGGCAGCATCAGTGGAATTGATTTTATATATGGTCTTTTCAATTCTTCTTATTATTCTCTTCTCATCAGGGCTGATATTTGCTAATAACTGGCCGATGTTCATATCTTGGTTAAAGAAATGTCTTCTAAAAGTACTAATTTATTGATATGATAACTAAAGTGGCGTATGGTCGCTGTAGGGTTAACAAATCTTAGTCTGGACGTTGTCTAAGGGCGTAACGGAATTCCAACGTTCCCAACCGTATCTTCGGTTCATTTTCAAGGAAGGGTGAGCTTGAGCTGATTGGAATGGGGTCTTTCGGCGGAATTTATTGTGTCCCGGGAGCTCTGTCTGGTGAGAGCCGAGTTTTCATTGGCTGAACAGGGGATTAAGTCCCTGAGTCAAGCCGTCTTCCAGAGGTCGATGCTTGCACTGATCTTCGCGTGCGGACATTGGAGACTGGGAGGATACAATTAGGAAGGTCATTACCGGGAGATGGGGGGCACCTGATTGGTCCGTTCCATCGGCTCTGGTGTGCTGGTGGGCGGCGCCCTACGCGCCACCGTCGGCAGGAGCGAAGTCTCTTGAGTGGTGTTGAGGCTGGGTTTCTCCTTCCCGATGTGTAGGGCCTCCAAGAGGCGGAGGCGACGGTGGTCTGCCGCCTTATCGATAATTCCAATATTAGGAATTATGTCCTTTCGAGTTATCCTAGTATTGTGGGCGTTTTTAGCCTGATTATGGATGGTGCCTTCCTGAGCGTGGCAGGATATCCTCTTGGAAAATCGCATCGTTGTCATACCAATGTAGGCGACGGGGCATTCCCGGACAGGGCATTTGTATTGGTAGACAACGTTTGTTTTCTTGAGAGGGTCCTGCACCACGGGGGCTGGATTGCTTTTCATAATCAGGCCACTGGTCTTCTTGCTTTTGTAGTAAATGACCAATTTCACTTTTTTCGCAGGGTCCGTGGGAGAGACGTTCCTTTCGATGATGTTACGAAGGGCTCGCTCGTCCTCTTTGTATTTCTTGTGAAATACTCCCTTGTAAAAGAGAGTGACGTCTTCAAGGGCAGCGGGGCGAGGCTCCTGCTGGTACCACTTATTGATGTTTCTCAGAATGGCTTTTGCGACGTCCCGGTTGGAATACCCGTTGTTAATCAAAACTTGGGCAACATGTTCTAATTCAGTGTGTGTCCTTCCACGAAGAGCAGTGTGAGAGAGCTCTCTTGATGAAGGCGCTGATTGTGGTGCGTTTGTATCTCTCTGGACACTTGCTCTCGCTGTTCAGGCACATGCCCAGGTTCGTGAGTTTTGTATACACTTGTGTTACGAAGCGTTCTTCTTGCTGCCCGACGAGGACGTCAAGGATGTGGAGTCGACGGTCACGGCAATTATCGATGGTGAAATTGAGTCTGCTGTGGTCGTGGAAGGCTTGTCGCAGGCGCTCTATTTCTTCCACCGTGCTGACGCTGATGACAGTGTCGTCAATATATCGGATGTACATAGACGGTTTCTCGATGGTGGTGAATACCCGACGTTCCACAGCAAGAAGTTCGCGAAAAGTACTCCGAAGGGAGAACCCATCGCTACACCGTCTTTTTGTGTGCACATATGGCCTCTGTGGGTGGAGAAAGGGGCCTTTTTTGTACAAATCTCAAGGAGTTTTTGGAGGGCATGTTCAGGGATGTTTAATGGGGGCGTGGAGTCGTCTCTATATACACGATCCAGAATTATCTGGAGTGTTTCATCCACGGGGACGTTCGTGATGAGGGACTCCACGTCCATCGATGCAATAATTCCTCCGGGGGATGTCGTTTTCAGGGCTACTATAAACTCGGCAGAGGACTTCAAACTGTTGTCATCTGGAATGTAAGGAGTCAAAATATTATTCAATTTCTTCGCAAGCTGGTATGTAGGAGCGGGAATTTGGCTAATAATGGGGCGTAACGGGTTCCCTGGTTTATGGGTTTTAACATTCCCGTATATATAGCCAAGGTCGTAGTCCCCTACGATTGGCAGCAAGTGAAGGGCATTGGAAGCTGCATTGACAGTCTCAATAATCCTATTAGCCTCACGTTTAATGTCATCTACCAGGTTCTTAGTGATTTTCTGGAATTTGCTGTTGTCTGCCAGTATCTCATCCAACTTGTGGTGGTATTCTCGAGTGCGGATGAGTACAAATGCAGCGGTTTTATCAGCCCGACGGACCGTGACATCCTCTTTAGCTCGGAGTTCTTTGGCTGCTTCCCTCAGGCGCCTGTCGATCACCTCACTCTTGTAATCACCGCGTTCCGTGAGGGCCTCGGCCAAGAGGAGAGGCTGCAGGGCATCCGTAGTACGTATGGTGCCTTGATCTTCATGCTTGTGTATGGTGTCCAGCAGGTACTAGATCTCAAGGTGTTTCTCCATGGGCCTCGGTCGGGTAGAGAAATGGCAATTGAGTCCTATATGTAGAATTCTGTCTTGTTCGGCGGTAGGTACATAGTCGGTCAGATTAATATATTCTTCTCTCTTCTGCGGGAGCTGTAGTTTTCCTCCGCTGAGGGCGACCAGCTTCTTCGTTATTGTCCTCATTCTCTTTTCGGCATCCTTCTCTTCCAGGCGGTGCAGGCATTCCATGATGGCGGTGGGATGAGCCCGTTCCTGGGTGGAATCGTCGTCTCTGTTGGCCATTCCATAATCAGCATCGCCTTCCCGGACACTCGGATAGACTGCTACAGGGTTCCTGCTGTTACTGCGATGGAGGTTGTCCCACTCGGTGTGCAAGTTCTTCATCTCATCATGGAGTGCGACTCTGTCTCGTTCCTTTGCCAAAAGTTGACGTTGAAGCAGGGTCCTCCTGAATCTCCTAGTGCCCGGGTCTTCCTGTGCAGATGGGTCATGTAGCCGTAGAGTAGTATATGAAGGTAGGAGACCCTCTCTCAAAGATGTTTTGTTAAAGAGGATGGTAGCATCAGTGGAATTGATTTTATATATGGTCTTTTCAATTCTTCTTATTATTCTCTTCTCATCAGGGCTGATATTTGCTAATAGCTGGCCGATGTTCATATCTTGGTTAAAGAAATGTCTTCTAAAAGTACTAATTTATTGATATGATATTATTATTATTATTATTATCAAAATACATAGAAGATAACGAAAGATTAAAACGACTTTGTATATTCCATGTATCTGGCCTTGAGTTGGGATAAAATTTATCATTATTACAAGAAGGAGCAATTAAAAACCACACCATGACTGCACATCATGTATTTGTGTATCTCCCGGGATGGTATTATCAAGAATATTAAGATAATAGGCCTGACCAGCGATGTTTGTGACTGCTTGAGGCACTCCTCATACAGTAAGAAAAGCCTTCATTAAAAACAATGCAGGAAGTGCTCTTCCTTCCCACCAACTTAAGAAGACCTATGAATATGAATAATAGTACAAGTAATGCCAGACCGAGCGACACCCCCGATCAAAGAATACCAGATGAGACAAGGAGCCCAGCAGCCAATGACAATGCGAGCCGTCGTGATGGTCTGCTAGGCTGCAACAGCGCGACCTTCAATGACGAGAATTGTCTTGTAAGAAACTTTCTCCAACCAATAGCAGGAACGCATTGCGCTACCAACCAATGAAAACTCAGCTAGCAGTTGACCCCCTGCTGACCTACCACTATATATTGAGTCGATCCCGACAGCATCTACGGTCTGCTCCAGACCTATTTGTTTGTTTATTTACTGTGATAAATAGATTTGTAAGCAATATCCCTAAAATTGACTCCTCCTGATGCATCATATCGGCGCAATACTCCCTAGTTGTAATAGCAGAGAGAAAGCAATTATTAGAAAAACAGAAAAGGCTATTTACAAGTTAAATGCAGCTGATGCAGCAATATCTTTCAATTAGACTTGTTTGAAGGAGGGTCTCCTTCCAATATCATTATTATCATTATAACAGTCCTCCAATTCGACTGGGTGGTATTTATAGTGTGGGGTTCCGGGTTGCATCCTGCCTCCTTAGGAGTCAATCACTCTTCTTGCTATGTGCGCCGTTTCTAGGATCACACTCTTCTGCATGTGTCCTGGAGCTTCTTCAGCCTCTAGTTTTTCCAGAATCTTTTTCAGGGATCTTGGGATCGTGCCTAGTGTTCCTATAATTATGGGTACAATTTCCACTGGC
>NC_061109.1:21500231-21517525 GCF_015104395.2 Macrobrachium nipponense | reverse complement strand
ACAATTTCCACTGGCATATCCCATATTCTTCTTATTTCCTATTTTCAGGTCTTGATACTTATCCATTTTTTTTCCTTTCTTTCTCTTCAACTCTGGGACCAACTCTGGTGTCCCATAGTATTGCGACATCAATGAGTGATACTTTCTTCTTGATTTTGTCAATCAACGTCACATCTGGTATGTTTGCACGTATCACCCTATCTGTTCTGATACCATAGTCTCAGAGGATCTTTGCCCGATCATTTTCTATCACTCCTTCAGGTTGATGCTCGTACCACTTATTACTGCAAGGTAGCTGGTGTTTCTTGCACAGGCTCCAGTGGAGGGCTTTTGCCACTGAATCATGCCTCTTTTTGTACTGGTTCTGTGCAAGTGCCAGACATTCGCTTGCTATGTGGTTTATGGTTTCATTTTTCGTATTGCGCTTCCTACATATGGGAGAGATGTTATTTCCATCTATCGTTCTTTGGATATAGCTGGTTCTTAGGGCCTGATCGGGTGCCGCTGTTATCATTCCTTCAGTTTCCCTCTTGAGCTCTCCCCTCTGTAACCATTGCCATGTGTCATCGCTGGCCAGTTCTTTAGTCTGTCTCATGTATTGTCCATGCTTTGGTTTGTTGTGCCATTCCTCTCTTCTGTTTGTCATTCTCCTATCTCTGTATTTTTCTGGGTCTTCGTCTACTTTTATCAGTCCTTCCCATGTACTCTTGAGCCACTCATCTTCACTGGTTTTCAGGTATTGCCCCAGTGCTCTGTTCTTTTTTGCTCTTGGGTGTAGTGCTTTGTGTATTGTCATATGTTTCCTAGTTTTCTGGTCTATATTGCAGAGTTCTGCCTTCATCCATTCTACTATTTCTGCACTGTATCTGATTACTGGCACTGCCCATGTGTTTATGGCTTTTATCATATTTCCGGCATTGAGTTTTGACTTGAGTATCGCCTTGAGTCTCTGCATATATTCTTTCCTGATCGTGTCCTTCATCTCTTGGTGTTTTATATCCCCTCCATCCATTATTCCAAGGTATTTGTATCCCGTCTCATCTATGTGTTTGATGTTGTTCCCATCTGGTAGCTTTATCCCTTCAGTCCTTGTTACTTTGCCCTTTTGTATGTTGACTAAGGGACATTTTTCTATTCCTAACTCCATCCTGATGTCCCCAGATACAATCCTTACAGTCTGGATTAGGGTATCTATTTCCTTGATGCTCTTACCATACAGCTTGATGTCATCCATGAACATCAGATGGTTAATTCTGTTGCCTCTTTTCTTGAGTTGGTACCCAGCATCCATCTTCTGCAGTACTTTTGTCATGGGAATCATGGCTACTATGAAGAGTAGTGGGGACAGTGAGTCGCCCTGGAAGATCCCTCTCCTGATATTAACCTCTGCTAGTCTTATTCCAGAGCTTGTGAGTATTGTATTCCAGTTGCGCATTGTATTTTTGAGGAAGCTGATGGTGTTTTCCTCTGCCCCATATATTTTCAGGCATTCTATCAGCCATGTGTGTAGTATCATGTCGAAGGCTTTCTTATAGTCTATCCATGCCATGCTTAGGTTGGTTTTCCTTCTCTTACTGTTCTTCATTACCATTTTGTCTTTCAGGAGCTGGTCTTTTGTGCCCCTACACTTCCTTCTGCAGCCTTTCTGTTGGTGGGGGATGGTGTTTGTCTCCTCTAGGTAGTTGTATAGCCTTTCGCTAATGATACCTGTTAGTAACTTCCACATTATTGGTAAGCAGGTAATAGGCCTGTAGTTACTGGCTATATTTCCCTTACTATTGTCTTTTTGTACTAAGGGTGTTCTTCCTGTGGTCATCCATTTGGGCGCATGGTGATTTGAGATACAATGCTGGAGTTGTTCTGCTATTCTTGGGTGTAGGGCCTTGAAGTTTTTGAGCCAGTATCCATGGACTTCATCGGGACCTGGGGCTTTCCAGTTGGGCATTTTCTTTAGTTGGTGTCTGACTGTGTCTGTCGTGATGTCAGTGAATCTTTGTTTTATTCTCCCTGTTTCTTCTGCCTTGACTTCCTGGAGCCATGTTGCATGTTTGTTGTGTGATACCGGATTGCTCCATATGTTTTCCCAGAGTCCCTTACTTGGTTCGGCTTCAGGAATTTCTTGGTGGTTGTCTTCCCCTCTTAGTTGGCTGTATAGTCTTTTCTGGTTGGTTCCGAATAGTTTGTTCTGTTGGTATCCCTTATTCCTGTTCATGTATCGTTGGATCTTCTGTGCTTTGGCCTTAAGCCTCTGTTTTACATCTTCAATTGTGTTATTTAGTCACCTCTCCTGTACTTTGTATTTCTCGTTCAGTTACTCCCTTGTTTTCTTGCTTCTTGGCTTAGCCTTTTTTCGGGCTATCTCTTTCAGTTTATCTCCAAGTCAGATCTCATCACCATGATTTGCTTTTCCAGGCGCCTTTTCCAAGGAGGTTGCTGTTTTGGTTTCTGTTGGGTTGGTTGTGCTGGTGGTGTTGGTGTTCGTGTCCCCGTCAGTTCTGCTACTAATTTTGCTCCTGCATATGTCAAGTTATTTGTTTCTGTGATATTGGTGGTGTGTATTACTCTCATTATTTCATTGACCTCACTTGTTTTCTCCCTTAATTTCTTGGTGTTGTAGGCTTTCATGGAGGGGATCTTTGTTCTCTCTGTATCTGGCTTCATCCATTGTCTGATCTTTTCTACCCATTTCGTCCTGTCTGTTACTTCGTCGGTGTTTCTTCGTGTGTCATTGTTTGATACCTCATCATCCCTGTTGTCTTCTGTGGCATCGTCTCTCAGTTCGTCTTCTTGTAATTCGTTGCCGTGTGTCATTTCCCTTTCCAGTTCCTCTCTTTCTGTTGGGGAGAGCCAGTTCTTTTTCTTTATGTTCCTTACTTGGTCTGCCAGCCTCTGCTCTGTTTGGGGGGTGTTATTCCTCTCATTCTAGATGTTGGCCAACCTTCTTCTATATCCTCTCTCCTTCGGGTTGCTTCTGATGTAGCATCTCCATATTTCCTTATTTTCTTCTCTCGTCCATTTCTTTCTCTGGTTTGCTTCTGTAACTCCAGTCTCTGGTTGTTGGTTACTGTCGTTGTGGTAGTCAGTTGCTGGATAATGACCTCCAAGTACTTGACCGTATTCCCCTTCAATTGGGCTGAATACCTGGCTGCCGGACGAAGCTCCTCTGTTGCCAGAGGTTCCATTTACGTTGTTGTCGTTTAATTCTTCATTTCTTTCCATCATTGCTGAGTTTTGCTATTTACCCCATAGCTGGACCCTACCCCATCAGGAATAGGTACTCATTTACAGCTGAGTAGACCGAGCAAATTATGGTAAAGATCCTTTCCCATGGAATCAACGCCGAGGAGAGCGGTCACCCATCCAACGACTGACCGGCCCCAATGTTGCTTAACCAGTCAATTGACGACCTATTATTATTATTATTACTATTACTATCAAAACACATAAAAGATTACGAAAGATTGAAACGGCTCTGTATATTTCGTGTATATGGCCTTCAGCTGAAATAAAATCTATTATTATTATTATTATTATTATTATTATTATTATTATTATTATTATCAAAACCCATAGAATATCACAAAAGATTGAAACGACTTTGTATATTCAATGTATCTGGCCTTGAGTAGGAATACAATTCATTATTATTATTATTATTATTATTATTATTATTATTATTATTATTATTATTATTATCATCAAAACGCACAGAAGATCACGAAAGATTGAAATGGCTTTGTATACTCCACGTATATGGCCTTGAGCTGATATAAAATTCATTTTTATTATTATTATTATTATTATTAAAACACATAGAAGATCACAAAAGTGTAGGTACCTTAGGTCGGCAGGAGGTATGCACACTATTGGTAACGACCTTCAAGCGAAAGAAGAAATCAATAAAACAAGGCGTGATCCGACCTCCAGCTTACTAGGGGCACGTGCAAGATTTTCCCCTCACACATAAGTTGTAGACATTGCATTCCTATCTTCACGTAAACTAAAACATGCTAGTAAAATCTATGGTCAAATAGCGTCTTGTTTCACCAACGAAAATTAAAATAAATCTGCTATATTTTATTAGAAATAGTTGTTCTGTGGTGCTTAACATGCACATTATCTATTTTTGATATTCTTATTCATATGAATAAATCATAACTATCCAATCCTAAAATTCCTGTATCCTTAACTCGATGCGAAACACCTTTCTCAGAAATTTTTAGGCTCCTCCATAGGGCTTTCCTACCCCCCAAACCTGAACAGCAAAAGTAGTTTGAAAGATTACTCCCCGTGTCACAGAAATGCATTATAATATTTTAAATAAGAGGTAAATATTCCTTCAGTAACATTTCTCAAAGAACACAAACTAATAATAACAGGCCAGAAGTCAAATATATATATATATTATATATATATATATGTGTGTGTGTGTGTGTGTGTGTGTTTGTGTATGTGTGTATACACACATATAATAAACTCTTGTGATATGTGAACAGAAAATCTCCTCCTGGTAAAAGCGATTTAATCAAGATAAAATCTGGCTTTAAAAATATCATCCTAAAAAGAGCGATTTAATAAAGATAAAATCTCGCCTTTTGAAAAAATATCATCCTGGGAAGAGCGATTTCAGCTAAGGTTCAGACGATCTTAGTTTATCATTTGTGCAAAATCATTACAGAGAGACTGGAAAATTATTTTAAAATATTGAAAAAAGTATTTTTTGAACAGGTTGTGAGGAAAACTGAACAGATATACGTTTATATAGTTTTATACCTTACTGGGAAAATGTACTGATAAAATAATATCAATAAAAGCGTAAAGAAAAAAAATAACACGTTCTTTATCTAAAAGATTTTAATTGCTTTTCAGATCAGAGCAAAGCTAAAAGAAAAAGCATGATAGTTGGATTACATCAAAATCTACAGCAGTTTTTTTTTTAGAGAGAGAGAGAGAGAGAGAGAGAGAGAGAGAGAGAGAGAGAGAGAGATAACAGTCTCATGTGAGCATCTCCTTGCTATGAGGAGGAGGAGGAGGAGGAGGAGGAGGATGAGGAGGAGAGGAGGAGGAGGAGGGAGAGAGAGAGAGAGAGAGTGAGAGAGAGAGAGAATAATAATCCCATATCGACATCTCTCTGCTGTAGACAGGAGAGAAAAACAGTAAAAAAAAACATCAGGAGAGAAAAAGAAAAAATATACGACGTACTTCATCTACAGCAGACAGCACTTTTCCCAGAGGATAAATTAAGGAAAACGTAATTCCCCTTGAAGGAGCTGGGTTCTCTTCCCAGGGGGAAAAATAAGTCAAACACACTTTCCTCGAGAGAGGGAAAATGTACTCCCATAAAAAAAGAGAAAGTAGTTAATGCAATCTCATTATTTCATTGAGCTAGAGACTCCAAGGGAATGTACACGCAAACTTCCTCAGGAATGTACTACGGGGAAGGCGAAGTTACTTAGAGAGAGAGAGAGAGAGAGAGAGAGAGAGAGAGAGAGAGAGAGAGAGAGAGAGAGAGAGAGAGAGAGAGAGTTTTTATTAATCAGGAAGGGCCTACCTGTGATGGCCATGGTCGATAAACCAATGAATTGTGTTGTTAAACATTAATATAAAACATGAATCAGACATCAACTGTTTGCAACCAAAGCACATAATACATTTTGCAGACGAAGCTTGATATCGAACTACATTCCCTTTCCAGATCCGAGACTATAATCAATAAGCCTTTCCAAAGTTACATCCTCTCCCACGAGTGGAATCCCAAAATACAATGCAGTTATTCAAATTTCATCGACATTTTAAATATTGTGGATCAGTCCACGATCTTGAAAAAGATTGTATGGGCAAAATGCAAGTTTAAAATACATTAGGACGCCTGAGATAAACCATCATGCGCGAATGAAACACGTACTATACAACAGCCAACTCAGCAAACCAAATGAAAGGTGACGATACTGACCAAAACAAAGGAAAATGGTTAGTCTGGTCTCGGGAGTTCGAAAAAAAAAAACAAAAAACTTACAAACGACAGGCGTTCAGTGTGATGTCATCCAACTGGTTTCATTAGAACAATTCGGGTTTCTGAAAAAGCGCTGATAGTAGAACCACACAGTTCCAACAGAACAAACCTTGTTCGGGAAAGTGGTGTCTCCACATTTGATGGGACAAGTGGCGTTGAGCGATTGTGTTTTCCATTTTCCCTTTTTGTTAAGTAGGAAAGTGGCCTCGTCCAGTGCAAACCACCACTACGGGGTGCACTTGTAGGCAGGACTTGAAGAGCATTGCAAGCGTGCCAGTTCAGGCACCGTTAACTTCAACCTCCTTCATTTCCTTTGTTACCGTACTCCGATTCATTTTTATTCTGTCTTTTGCAACTTCTCCACTATTCCAACCCTCTCCAAACCAGCAAGTTGGCGAGGATTCTCTCCTTGCCAATGCCTTTCAAAACTTTTGTTTTTTAACTACCAATTTCCTTTTCGGCGATGAATGACCTCATAGGTTCCACAGCTTGGCCTTTGACCTAGATCTCACATTCCATTACAATAATGTTTTCTTGAGGGTTGGTTGCTGATAATAGACGTCATAGGACTGGTAATGTTTTTCTTTGACACATTAATTCTTTCACATGAATTGTTAGTACTTAGAATCTCCAAGCTGCCCCGCCCCACCAAACCCCGACACACACAGTTAGTGTGTTGTTTTTCCGCCCAGAATTTCGGGCAAAACAACGCAGTTTCGTTCCAAACTATTTTTTGGAAAAGTTTGCTGGACTGAATGAGATTCTAAGCCGACCAGGGAGGTGAATTCAACACATAGCCCTTCACCCTGACCCCTGATCCCACCAGCCCCCCCCCCACCCCCCCACTTTCTCCCAACCCCCATAGACGGCCATACCTTTAAAAGAGGAAAACTAGGCCTGTCTATTTTTTCAAGGGAGGAGAGAGGAAGAGCTGAGAAGAGAGAGGAGAAGAGAGAAAGACCGGTTCTTTGGAGATGGTGAGGGGAAAAGATGAGAGAGAGAGAGAGAGAGGAGATTTACTGGGCAAAATCACTGGGTACGTAAAAAATTATTAAAACGATCGTGACAACCTTACCTTTACAAGTTCGTTCGGGTTGCCCCAAGGTCCCTCAGTGTGAGGCGCCCTCTAATGGTTACCAGAGGAAGTTTGCTAGTACATCTTCCGGTCTATTTTGGTTGCAATGTTCCAATCTTGGAATGGGTCTGGGATTGCAGTTTAGATATTTGTCGAGGCTTATTCTTAAAAACACCATCTACGCCTACCACTCCTTGATACTAGTTCCATCAGCTGAGCTGGCAACGCATTGGAATTAGGGACGTCTGCATGATTCGATGGCTGGTGTGGGTAGTGGTATTAAATTGTCCTGGTGTGCTTTCCTTATTTTTCATGGGTATAGTTTTGGGGCCACTATTTAATCTAACCCACTCTGCTTGCTCCTTTCTGATTATTTTAGTTCCATGATATTCTTCTTGTTATTGCCTTTCTAATCTGTTTCCATGCTGGAATTCTCAATGTAGCGGTTCTCATTCTCCTTTGCTAGACTATAAATTAATTTAAGGATTGTAGTTTTCCCTTTCCCAGTAGTTCACTAGGTCCTTAACTTCTTCTATTCTAGCTGTAAAGGGAACCTTTGTACCACTCTCTAATTTGTGCAATATCCTTTTTTGATTAGTGGTGGGTTTGGGGTAACCCAATATCATAAAGTGCCAATATTTTCTCAAGTGGACTACGGAAAAACATATGTTTTTATTAAAGGCATAATCATGGTTGTTCAGCTTTCTGGTTGGTGTGCCCGCCGTAAACAACATTCCCATTTTTGCCCCGTTTTGCTTTACAATTTTGGTGCCAAAAACAAGGAATTGCTAATTTGATCATTGCATAAAAATAGGTTCCTAATTCATCATTCCACCCAAACCAAGGTCTTTAAACTGCTTCCATTATTTGTGATTGTTCTTCATTTATTAGGTCCCCTAAATGCATGCAATAGCTTTCCCTTCTTCTGTCTCCATAAATTTTATTGAATTCAAAAAGTTTAATCAGAAGTTAAATACCATCCTATTTCCTCTGCCTGGCCCAATTCATATACTTTGTTCAGGTCCTTTGTTTGTAGAGCGTTTTACCATATCTTCATCCACAAGTAATTTCTCTAACTTATTCTTGTGTCATGCAAAGCGAAACTACTTCAACTACCGGAATCCGTCAAAACCATTTACTGTTCTATGTCTTCAATCATAATAAACAAAACAATATTGCAAGCTAGCACCGTACCTTGGTTGGCACACCGGAATATTACCTGGGTTTCATCCGATTCTCATCGTTTTGCAATAAAAAAAAACTAATCTGTTTTGTTCGGTTTGTGTAAAAAACATTCTTTTAAACCATCTTCCTACTTTGTATCTACGATATTTGTGTTTTCTAATTTTCTTTGCTTGATATTTATTATGGTCTACTTTGTCAAAAGCTTTTGCAAAAGGTCTAGAAAAATTAAACCACATCTGTTTTCATTTTCCGCGATTTTCAAATTTTTATTTTGAATAGTTCCTTCACGGGGTGACTAAACAGTTGGGTTTGGGGTTTGTGTACCGTTTTTCCGGGTACCCCCTTCGAAAACGTGGTTGTCCTATATTTAAACAAATTAATTTTTTATTAAATGGTTTCATAATATTTTTCTTCACTTTACCCCTTTCATACACTTCTCCTAATAAATGTGATGTTCAGGGACTCACCAGGGCCTAGTTAATTACGTTGCCTTCTAGGTCTTGAGTCCACTTTTGGAAAAGGTAGGGGTGATAAATATGCTAATTTGTCGCTACATCATAAAATTTTCTTGCCTGTATCTACAACTTTGGTCTTAATAAATATTGCAAGTGGCCTTTGCGATTAGAATTGAAACTACTTTCTTTTAACCAAAATAGGCTAGGGACTCCATCCCGCCCTGCAGCAGCTCCCATTTTTAAATTTCCCATTAATTTGCCTGCCAACAATATCCAGCTACATTAACTTTCTATGTCAGCAAATAAAATTCACTTATTTTTCCGTACCCCTTACTTTCGATAATCAACTTATTCTTCAATTATCTATTCTTAGGGGGTGAATTCTCTCTTATATCGTTTACTGCCAGTATGTTTGCAAAATTTCCTTTTTTTTGTTTCATTGCGTTAATCTTCCCTTCCAATTTTCTCAGAGGGCCTATTTTCTATTCTTTCTTTATTCAATCTTCTTCGCTTAATGAGTTAATAATAGTTTTGGGTTTTGGCTTGACTATTTAATAGGGGTTGTTTTTCCTTCAAGGTCCCGTTTTTCAATTTTCTTTTGATTGTCTAATTCTTTTGTTCTGCATTTCTTTTTTCATTCTTACTTTTTAGTCTATAACTTTCCATGCATTTTTTCTTTTTCTTTTGCAAAGACCCCCACTTTTTTCCACTTTCTGATTTTCTGCTGGAAACAAGATTCCGTTGCTGTCTCTTGGTTATGCATGAACTGATGTTTACTTTTCCTTGCTTCGGTATAATTTATTTATCCACTATTTTCTCCCAATATTTGTTTAATTATAATATCTTCCGTATTTACCCACTTAGGTTTCATCCCACTTACGAAAAAAAAATGTTATTTCCCAATCTTTGTTAATTCTTCATTTATTTTCTGGACCATTTTTAATTTTTCTTTTTACTGTCGAAAATTGTATTTTCCATCTCCATTACCCATTTTTTTGCATTTCTTGCTTATCTCTGTTTTTCCAACCTTTGCTTTGGAATGAACTGTTAAATTCTATGACATTATGGTCTGAAACTTTACTCGCATTATAAAACTTATTAGTTTCTTTAAAAACATAATTCAATCTCGTTCACAAATACTAGGTCTAAACGTTATTTTTCCGATTTTTTCTTGGGTTGGCAGGGTGATTTATTTGGTTGAATGTTGTTATTTCTTAGTAGCAATAATCTAATAGGCTTTCAAATTGCCTTTCTTATCTTTTCTGCACTAACTATTACTCTCTTTTTTGTTATATGTATAAGTACAAACCTACAAATCTCCTATTCGCTTCTTTCATTCTACGCAAAGGGAAAGTTGAAGTCACCAGATAGGGAGAAGAGGAATTAGTCCAGTCCATTGTTGGATTTCTAACCATATATCATCCAAATTTTTCAAAATTATTCTAAGGTTCAAACTCTTTAGATTAGGGAGGTCTATATATTTACTATGTTGCATTAATTTTTCAGAATTTCAAAATTTGTCTACCGCTATTAGTTTCCCACATTCTTGAGTTTAACTATATTTCTCATATATTTTTTCCTTGTTTTTTGTCTTGTTACCCAGTATATTTGACACGGTTCCCCCTTGATTACCTATTTTTTCTTATCTTGATCTAAATAAGTTTGGGAAAACCCATTTTATTTGATCATTCAATTCCCAGTCTCTTGGGGAATAACCAGGGTTTCAACTTATATTCAATTTGATATCTATTTCTTTTCAATTTGGGTTAGTTATCTTTCTAAAAGTTTACTCTATTTTCTTTTTGAGTTACTCGTAAAACTAAAAAACCCTTGCGGCAATTCAATCTACTATGATGGGTTTGCGTGTTTTTTGTTTCCTTCATTTAATAATGGTAGTAAATAAGGGTTTTACCATGGTCTCTTTCCTGCTTTTTTTTTCTGGGTATGTTGTTTTCTTTTTTTTTCTTTTCATTTCCAGGGAAATTCTGACATTAAAAAAATGCCAAACTTTTACCATAAATTTATTTGATCTTCCTTTCATCAATAAGTTATTCCACCCCTTTGTGTCTGAATCTGCAATTTTTCTCCGTTTCTGCAAATATCCTCTTGCTAATAAATACCAGTTGTATTATCCTTCTTGAGTAGAACTTTTCGGAGCTGATGCTTTTGAAAATTTTTGCTGACACCTTGCAGCATATTCCATCAATTTGGTGGTTTGCTTTTCTCGTTTTTAACCTGAAATTATCGTTGAGTTTCTCTCCTTTATTTGTTTGTTTCTTATTTGGAATTTTATTTACTTGGTTATGGTTATTTTTATTTGATTTATGATTTCCATGGCTACAGGGGGTGCAATATTTTATTTGGCATTTTTTGTCGAACTTACCATCCTTTTCCTTCTTTTGTAGGTTTTAGCATATTTTTTGGATGCAGATTCTCTGCAATCATCCCCAATAGCCATTCTAGGGTATGCACAGTTTACCATATATGTCATTAGTTCGTGACATACCTTAGGATGGTTTTGTAGTCAAAACATCCTTTCTCCAAATCTGCAAACTTCCCTCTTTTCCAAAAGGTTGCAGAAATTTTTGTCTTTCTGCGGCTTATTTTTTGTCCTTTCTTCCGGTCATTGTGTCGATCTGGGTAGAGCCTTTCTTCGGGATTTGCTTTTTGCTGTTGTTCATATCGTAATTTATTTTTCTTCGTAGGTATTGCTGCTTTAGTTGCCTCATATGGTAGTAATCAATTGGAGTATCTCCTGCAATCCATTTTACTTTTAATCTTCGTTTCCTTTGTTTTCCTTATTTTTTTCTGTTCATTTTCATTTTTTGTTTACTTCTTCTTCCGTTTTTTCCTCTTCTTCTTCTAAGTCTTATTCTTCTTTTCTTCTTCTTCTTCCTTCTTTTCTTCTTTCTTCTTCTTCCTCTTCCTCTTTTCTTCTTTCATCCTCAACCTATTTGTAACATTCAAATCTTGATTTAATAAAACCATTGTCTATCCATGATATTTGGACATGTTTGAACAAAAAAATTCTTTGTATAGCCTTTTCTTCAAAATCGTTTTGGCCATTACCTCAGCAACTCGTGGATGGGTGCGGAATGTTTGCAATGCAGCAACATTTTCTGATTAGGTTTTGGGGATTGGACTTATGCTCTTACCAAACCTTACACAGTTTCGCATGCTTTTTGGTTGGCCATTCTTTTTGTTTTTCCTAATGGCAACTCAATTAGGATTTATTCACAAGATTCCAACCTTAATTCATTTCTTTCTTTGTCGGAATATGTTGGTTTCTGTATTTTTATTTCTTTATGAGGTCTCTTGACCACTTGGGCTTTTATTTGGGAAACTTCTTCAATTATTTTCAAAGATGTTTTCATTAGATTTTGTTCCACAGTTTGACGGATTATATCCATTGTCTAATAATATCTATGGGAATGCTTTTGTATCTTTTTGGTTGAGGACTGTTGATGATTTCATAAGATGAGAAATGCCAGTTCCCTTCCTGCTACCTCATTTCGTATTGCGAATCCAGCCAAAGCTAAGCTCTAAAATTACGCCAACTTTCTTCCCGCAAGTTGGAAAACACTTACCTGCCATTCTTGTTCTGATTTACAGTATTTACACTTGATAAACTTAACTTAGAAGACGCTTTATCCTACCTAAACTTTCACCACTAATCTTATTCAACCCTGAATAGTCACGAACACTTCTAGGATATTTCTCCAAATTCTAGTTGTATGTTGAAACTTGTGAATATCTTGGTTGATTAATCTGACTTCACGCTGGGTAACGTCTCACCAAGAGAGAGAGAGAGAAGAGTGAGAGATGAAGAAGGACGAGAGAGAGAGGAGAGATCATTACTTTTTCCAGAAAACTGTCAAGTTAAGTTTTCAGTTAAAAGTCCCAGACCAAAAACTTTTATGGAATAACAAAAGATACGATTCACACTTACTTACGACGAACAACCCTTAATTTACAGACTCTTACTTAAATCCACTTAATTCTCAAGTGAAAATGTAAAAAAGAGCAAAAAAAAACACACACTTAATAATACGGATAAGAGTTATCAAGATTATTGAAGCGATTCTCATGGGGTGAGGGGAGAGCAAAAAGTCATTGACAAAGTCCGAGCGAAAGAAAACGTTTGAAATTGCCAAAATCCCCGACAGCCAAGTTACTAGACAGAAGCCCAAGAGGCGAAAAATACACCAGCGAATATTTGGCAGAACTTGGAAAAAAACGTGTCCAAAAAACAAACTTCTGTTGAATGTGAATTGGGAATAAAGTAAAATTAATATTATTACAAAATAAACACATGCTTATATATGAATATACAAAATTTACCCAAAATAAATAAAATACATTAATAATAATTAAAATACATAAATAAATGAATAATGCACTTAAATATATACATTACTCCCCCCTAGAGACGAGAGAGAGAGAGGTTCCCGACCATCATGGGCTTAGTCAAAATCCATAGTGTGGAAATATCGACCCTCTACACACAATAATATATAATATATATATTATATAATAATTATAATATATATATTATATATTAATCTATATATATATATAATGGTGGTATATATAAATATTATATAATATATATGTATATTTCTATATATAATACATAATTATATTTGTACTATCATTGTATAATATATCGAGGAGAGAGAGAGAGAGGAGAGAGGAGAGAGAGGTATAAATTAAAATATCTCGAAGCAGGACATTGCAAATTCCCATTACCACCACCCACCAACGAGAAGAAAAACATAATGTCAAAGTGGGGGTGGGAAAAACGTAGAAACTGTCAAGTCAACGTTCAGTAAACCATGGGAATAAAACATCTTGGACTTGATTTGACTAGAATATATAGAATTCATTAATATATATTATATATATATAATAATAATCAATATTATCATATTATTATAATTCTATGTGTGTGGTTGTGGTGTGCTGTGTGGTGTGTTTGTGTTTGTGTGTGTGTGTGTGTGTGTCGTGTGTAGGGTGTTGTTGTTGTTGTCTGTGTGCGGGTGGTGTGTGTGTGGTGTGTTTCACCCCCCAAAAACCCCCAAAAAACAAATCGAATAAAAATAAAAAATATACTGGAAAATCCACAAAGCGTTATATTAATTCCTTTATTTAGTGTAAGGATAAAAATAACCCCTTAAAGACTGAAACGATAAAAAAAAAAAGAACAAATCAGAAACAATGTTATTTCATTGCTATATTTCTTTCATTGTCTTTTTTGGCCACCAAAGTCCGAAACATCACAGCAAATGACCTTGTGCTGAAAAAGATTACAGTTCTTGCTAAGCTTAAAAAAAAATTGGGTGAACTTTCTAATTTGATCGAATAACTTGGAAATTCCTTCAGCAGTTCTTAAACTTCACAATATTATATATTTCTATATATAATAATAGATAATACTATATATACTATATATATCTGATGTGTTGTGCGTGTGTGTTTGGTAATAAACCCAAAAAGCACTGAGAAGGGACTACCACCCATTTTCATTCAACATTCAGCACTGGTGGGAAAAACCTTTGGCAAAAACACCTCCGAATCCCAACCCACTCCCCAAAAAAAGATGGGGTTGCCCCAAACATCCAAAATATGGGCCCCATTCACGTTACACTAAGTAAAAACCATTAAAAAAAAAAGTATGGGCAAGAAGATCATGCAACGATACTGAATAAGTATGACCAATTCTGCTGTGGCAAAACTAGCCTTACAACACATTTAGCTCAGACTTAATAGCGTTACATTATTTAAGGTCAAACTTCAAACAAAGAGGCGAGCATCTATTAATCAGGCCATTAACAACATTTCCTCTGTTCAGGTCCATTAAATTCGCGTATATTTAAAAACTAAAGAGTTAATGCAACACCAGAAACCGATCGGATATAATGGGGCGTTAGCAATATGGTTTATTAATACCTAAGGCGCTCAATCTTCTTCTACTCCCCAAGGATTCCTCCTGGGGGATTAACTGCTCCGAAGGACAGGACAGGGAAACATCCTAACGCAGCGTCTTTCGAATCCAGTCAGATCCTACGGATGAATTTAATCGCATCTCCAAAAAGGGTTCCCCTACTGTTGACACAAGAGGGTTGGTTCGACTCAGCCGTAATGGACATTTGAAACTTCAGGGGACGTGTCGTTAAACATGCCAACAATACCCTGATGTAATATATACGGTTATGTATGTACTATGTTCTACCTTTTGTTGTTGGCGATATATCATAAATCATACAGACTACTAAGTTTCCGAACAACACAAAAGAAAATCTTTGTTAACAGTTAACTCCCTATATTTTTCTTAAAAGAAATGTGATCTCTCCTGCTCTCTCTCTCTCTCTCTTCGTCTCTCTCTCTCTCTTCTCTCATTAATATAATATTAATTTAAAGATATAATATTTTATTTAATTATAATAGTATATTATTCATATATTAATATGAGAGAGAGCGAGAGAGAGAGAGAGAAGAGATAAGAAGAGGGAGGAGAAGGAGAGAGAGAGAGAGAGATTTCTAAAATAAATCCTTTAAATAAATAGCAGCGAACTATCATCCCTTCTCCTTCGGTTTTATTTGTACCAGCAACAACAGCAGCAGCAACAACACATTCAAATCGGAATTGCAGCTAATGTTATTCCAAGCATCACGAGAGAGAAGAGACGACCAGCCATTTCTCGGCCAGCGATGCACGATTCCAGGGGAATTCCTAACCCGAGAGAAATGCCAGTTTTGGAATAAAAAGAAAATGGATCGCGACAGCGGTGTGGATACGCAGAGATTGAACCAGCCGGGTATCCAGACTGTTATGTGAAACACGCTGGTTCTATCTTTTTGTTTCATGAAGGAATGTGCTCGAAATGTGAATTGTTAGCGGTTTTTTTTTAAATGCAATATTCATGCGATACATTTCTGCTACAAAGGAAGCGAGGGGTTTCTTTTATTTAATTGTACTCGAAGTGAAAAAGAAAAATTATTCTGCATTCAATCCGCCATCAGTAAATCAGTCGGTATTTATAAAATAATAGTTATATTATTATTTAATTATTTACATTTAATAGAAGTACTAATTACCGTTCTTTACATTTAATAAAGAAGTACTAAATACTTAAGACCAAACCTTTTCTATATATATATACTATATATATATATATATATATATATATATAATATATATGTATGTATGATATATAATGTATATATTTATATACATATGTATATATATTAAATATATATATATCCATATATATATGTATGTATGTATGTATACAATACATACATATGTATTAATATATATATATTATTGTGAAAGGGCGCATAAAGTGACACACCTCCCACACAAATTAAACATTATTATTCAACAACCCAACACCACCACCACCACCACCACCACACCAACCCTCCCCCCAACCCTTACAGAAAAAAAAAAGGCAAAACAATTTATAGGACCTTTCCCCCTAAACACTAATCCCACCCACCAGGAACCAGAGGCTGCGTCGGACGAAATGCGACTCCGAATAAACCTTCCCTTCTTTTATGGGAGCCAGGAACACGGAATCACTTTTAGCCTTAAACCACCTCACACGATGAGGTAACGCAGCGGTGTTTCCACCGTAGGCTCACAGAGAGAGAGAGAGAGAGAGAGAGAGGAGGAGAGAGAGAGAAGAGAGAAATTTTGGGCGTTTAGCCCTAGTATATTAAGGCGTATAGGATGGAGAGAGAGATAGAGAAATATATAGTAATGAGAGTACTTCATAAAGGAAGTAAAACATGCAATGACGAGGGAGAGTATGTTTGCGTTTGAGAGAGAGAGAGAGAGAGAGAGAGATGACATATCATGGATCTTTGCGTCGTGGAAGAAATAAAGTATGACTTTTATCAGACTGTGGCCAGTGTGAATTCATTAATAAGAGAGAGAAAGAGAGAGAGAGAGAGAGAGAGGAATGCTGCAAGTCACATGGATGTTTGGATAGTAGAAGGAATAAATGATGACGTATATCAGATTGTTGGCGATATGAATTCGTTGATTAGAGAGAGAGAGAGAGAGAGAGAGAGAGAGAGAGAGAGAGAGGAGAGAGAGAGACCTACCATCAACATAAAAGATCGTCAGCTCCATAAGGAAATAAAATCCACGTTAGAAAATAATTCCTGCCGTAAGAAGAAGACTTGTCTCCTACTGACGCAGCAGCCGCAGGATAAAAAAAAAAAAGGGGGGGGTGGGGGGGGGGCGTCACAGTAGCTGCGCCCCTTTAATCCATCGCTGCGGTGGGGTGGGGGGAAAAACGAAATCTTTCAACACATAACGACGACAAAGCTGCTGGACTTTCGCCGCAATAAACACAGAGAGATTGAACAAAAAGGCCAGCAATCATTCTAAAGGACTGAGTTCTCTCTCTCTCTCTCTCTCTCTCTCAAACACACACACACACACGTATCACGCACTCTTCTTTAATAACAAAATATTGAGCTGTGGGGTTAAGCTGGGAATCTGACCAAATCCCATAACCCTGGGAGCCAATATCAGTAGTTTAAATTACCGAGA
>NC_061109.1:21448616-21499731 GCF_015104395.2 Macrobrachium nipponense | reverse complement strand
TCCCTTATCTTCTCCCTAAATAAAGCTGAAACCTCCCTTATCTTCTCCCTAAATTTAAAAAAAAAAAAAGCTGCCATTTTAAACCTCCCAAAGTTATCTTCTCCCTAAATAAAGCTGACACCTCCCTTCTTCTCCCTAACCAACGCAGATACGTTCCTTATCTTCTCCCTCAACTTCAATGTTCTGATAGCTAACCTCCCTTATCTTCTCCCTCAACAAGGTGCTGCATAATCCCCCTTATCGTTCTTCCCTAAAAATAATGCTGATACCTCCCTTATCTTCTCCCTACACAATGCTGATACCTCCCTTATCTTCTTAAATAATGCTGAAACCTCCCTTATCTTCTCCCTAAATACTGCTAAAACCTTCCCAACTTCTCCCTAAATAATGCTGAAACCTACTTATCTTCTCGCCCTAAATAATGCTGAAATCTCCCTTATCTTCTCCCTATATAATGCTAAAACCTTCCCTATCTTCTCCCTAAATAATGCTGAAACATCCCTAACCTTTCCCAACACACTGGGGGAGGAGAAAATGCAAACAGAACAGCGACATGAGTTGCAGACATTTCGATAAAACGTCCCCACGTGGGAAGTCTGTCTATCTGTCTGTCAGGAAGACAAAGTCTCTTGTTGACAATCTCACAATGGAAGTCAATACATCTCTCTCTCTCTCTCTCTCTCTCTCTCTCTCTCTCTCTCTCTCTCCACATACACTCGTCGCTTATTGGCATGCCCGGAATTCTATACCTAGCCTCCCTCTCACCTTTTTTTTATTCAGACCAGTAAATGTAATATCATTCAAAGATACTCCCTTCCCCTTAAAAATAGTCTGATTGCATTTTCACTGCCGCTAGTTATGGATAGCCACATTTTTGCCTTAATAGTTTACGAGTTTTAATATCTTTAAATAGATTATTTTCAGATCACAGTGTGTGGAAGGTGAAAAATGTATGTATATAGACACATACATATATATGTATATTATACTATATAATTTTTGTGTGTGTTTTAGCATCTTTGTTAAGGTGGTACCTACTTACGGAATTTCTTTATTATTGCATTTGTTTTCCCAAGGTATGGATTATGCAACTGGAAGTTAGTAAGTCAACAACCTCATCCCAAAAAGCCCTCGGGAACCAACACACACACACACACATACGTATATATATATATATATATATATATATATATATATATATATATATATATATATATATATATAGGTATAGTATATATATATATATATATATATATATATATATATATATATATATATATATCATATATATGTGCGTGTCTGCCTGCTTCTGTTCACATGAAAGCAGTATTAAAAGTTCAAATAGAAAACGCAGCAACAGGACTAAAATCCCTTTCGTGCAGTTGTCAGGCAAAAAAAAAAAGGAATTGTTCAAACTGAAACTCATGACAATATACGTAACGTGTATGACAAAGTCCATTTGCAAAATGACACTTAACTCAATTGAAAAATAAATTAGTAAACGAGTTTAATCTTGAGAGAAAATCATTTAAACTTGAGTTAAAGGAGAGAGAGAGAGAGAGAGAGAGAGATGGGAGAGAGACGAGATGAGACTGAGAGAGAGAGAGGCTGTTAGCCACTTACATTTTAGCTCAGAGTAAAATATAATTAAATGTTTATTTTCTCAAAACAGTTTCTTTGCAATTAAAGCACACGATCTGGGAGAGAGAGAGAGAGAGAGAGAGAGAGAGAGAGAGAGAGAGAGCTGCTGTAAAGCACGTGTAATGTAGCGCGGAGCAAAATTGGGTAAAATGTTTCTTGTCTCAAAACAGCTCCTTTCTAGTCAATGAAAAGGACGTTCTTTTCCCATATGCATTCGATTCACAGTCATATCTTTGACATCGGCCAATACCAGCCCCGATCACGAACGTTTCCGATCTGTAACCACTTCTTCCGGCTTCTACAACATTCTACAACTTCCTTAACCTCTGACACAGTCCCAAATCATCCTTCTTTTGGCTGAAACTTCTACTTTAAACCAAATTTCACTTCTACTGACACGCACGAAATACCGGGAAATGTTATATATAATTTGCCCGATTTCCGATGATAAAAAGGCAAGAGTTATAATCAATACGCTTACCTGATCGTATTAGTGATTATTTTCTATATTTTCTGTATAGTAGAATAGGAATATCATGAACCCTAACAATATCATTTGTGGAGAGACGAGTTACAATATCAAATATTTCTGAAAATGTACAAAAACCTATTTACATTACATACTACATACAGAAAACAAGTTGATTACAAAAACCGAACATTTTTATGAACAATTTCTTATATAGGGAAAAGTCAACAAGCAGGCCATTTGCTAATAGTTAGTTAGTTAGATAATTTGATCTCATCAACAACTCTAACAGTAATACTTGGACGTTTTACAGAAAAACAAGTGAAATATATTTTATTGTTCATTTATTTTTTGGCATTGTGCGGTGAAAGAAACCTGACGATGAAATGACTGACGATGTGATATATTGCAATGTAGTTACAATGCGGTGAAAATGTATGAGATGTAATTACCATGCGATGAAATTACCACGATGCTATTACTGCGATGAAATTACCGGACACCACCGATTGACCCACACAGGTCAATTGGTAGCGCCCCGGCACTAAATTCGAGAGACCTGGTTTCGAGCACGAAATGGGTCAGTTATTTATAAATACATATCTATATATATACATATATACATATATATATATTATATATATATATATATATATATATATAATATATATACTATATATATACATATACATATATATATATATATATATATATATATATATATATATATATATATATATATTATATATATATATATATATATATATATATATATATATATATATATATATATATATATATATATATAGAACACAAATCAACAAACAAAAACTAAACCATTTGAGAAACAACCAAGCGAATCTCTTCGTCTACAAAAGATCACACTGATACTTCAGATGGAGCCATTAATCATCAGTTGACAGAAACGAAGGAAATATTAAAAATGCCAAATCTCTTACCTACGCCCAGAGGTATTCTCTCCCCGGCTGGATGCAAAAACACTAAGGGCATCGTGACATCGCAGACTATTCAGAGAGAGAGAGAGAGAGAGAGAGAGAGAGAGATTTATGCAGCAATTATTGGTTCAGTCAGATGCATATCATGGCATTCCGATTTATAGGAGAGAGAGAGAGAGAGAGAGAGAGAGAAGAGAGAGAGAGAGAGAGAGAGAGAGCAATTATTAGCTGAATTAAAGTAGAAACATCGTGACAAAGCAGCGACGTATTGAGAGAGAGAGAGAGAGAGAGAGAGAGAGAGAGAGAGAGAGAAGAGAGAGAGAGACTTACACTGCAATCACGGGCTAAGTCATTTGCAATGCTGACAGGCCGCCTATGCTGCCAATCCTTGCTTGCAAACAAGATTCTGCAATACAGTCGGTTATTATTATTATTATTATTATTTTCAAAGGTATTCCACGTCAGACGTGCACATGAAGAATTACGTGGCCTTCCCACGGCATCGATCCCGGCCTCCACCGACGTTAGCAAGAGGCTTTTCCTTAATGGATATCTTTCGCAAGAGTCTCTCTCTCCCGTAAGTAGACTCAACCAGGACGTGGGGAGGGGGGGTTGAGGTGGGGGGGGGAGGGGGGGGGGGGTTATTAAGCGATTTACCTTTTGAAGGAAATGTGAGAGAATTATCCGATTGCGTTGCGTCAGTTCTCACAACTTCGACACAGGAAAAGAAGAGAGAGAGAGAGAGAGAGAGAGAGAGGGGGGGGGGGGGGGGGGGTTTGTTTTGGGGTTGTTAAACACTCGTATACTTAAGCTCACAGCAAAATGTGATCAAATGTTTTTTCTCAAAACAGTTCCTTTGCAGGTAATGCAAGCGACCAGAGAGAGAGAGAGAGAGAGAGAGAGGACTTAATCGGCAACAAAAAATCTCGCTACTACTTTCAGCGAGGGTTGCGCCATACTTCTTTCTACTGACAAAGGAAATAATCTGCTCTAAGCGATAAAATCTCATGGAACACGGCGTACAAACAGAAACACGACAGACACGATCTCACGAAACACGACGTTACAGAATCTAATAAAACACGAAGTTACAAAATCTCATGAAACACGTTACTAAGCCTCGTGGAACACGACGTAAAAAATCTCGTAAAACACGAAATACAAAATCTCACGAGACACGGCGTACAAAGACCTATGCGAAGTACCAAGCCTCATGAAACACGAATGTACAAACAGATACACGACGTACAAACAGAAATACGACGTACAAAGCCTCACAAAACACGACGTACCAACAGAAACACGACGTACAAACAGAAACACGACATACAAAGCCTCAAGAAACACGACGTACAAACAGAAACAAAACGTGCAAAATCCCATGAAACACATCGTACAAAGCCTGAGGAAAGAGACGGACATTCTAATAAAAAAAAAAAAACTAAATGTCTCCAATACTTCCAGAAATAATTCACTCTCGCCATCCTCTTTACTGTCCACCTACTGCGACTCGACAGAAAACAACTTATTTAATACCTCGCGGTGTGGAAACTGGCGGGAAAGAAAAAGAAGGAAAAAAAATCCGCCCACATTCACCCGCCTGGAAAACGAACGTTTCCTTGACATTGTGGAAGCGGCGATTTGTGGCCCAATTAACTAGAGAAAGCAATGAGGTGATGAAAGGGAAAGCTGCATCTTCACGATTTCATTTCCTGTTCGTGAGGGTAAACTGCTACATTGCTGATCAAAGTAAAACGGTGACGTGCTAATATATACTTTAATACCCACCGTGACCTGTGAACTTCTCTGTTTCCTAATATTTTCAGATGAAAACTTTTGCTGGAAGCCTTGAATATCGAAAAAGGAAATGAATGAGATTCTCTTTCCAAGGAAGGTTTCGAACTCATGCTGGATGGAAGGGTGAGGCCAGGGCCTTAGAACTATTACCCCATATATTTCGTTTCAAACACACTCGTATATTTACGTAAGCGAAAATCAATTTCTAAAAATTTACAACATTAATGGCAGAAGCTTTGGGTCAAAACAAAAATGACTACGCAAATCTCTCTGGCGTTCCTGTCACAAACATTACACACATTAGACAGGAAACTACACCATCTATTTTATTCGTCAGTGGTTTCCAACCTTGTGGGGCCCGCCCCACTGTCGGGGGGGCCCCTCGAAGGGCTGCCAGGGGGCCGCAAATGCTTGATGAAGGGATCTTATATATGGAAACTATTAATTATAATGTAATTCAGAATTTCAAATACTGAGAAAATACTTCAGATAGAAATATGAAATTTAGTTGTCTTAATATATAAACTATTTCAAATTCTATTATAAGGAATTAATTATGTATTAAACAATCATAAAAGATAACGAAAGTAACGTTTTGCCAATATGAAAATTGTACTGATTACAGTAGTGAAGGTAAGCTTATACATACATATATGATTATATATATATATATATATATATATATACTATTATATAATATATATATATATATATAAATTATATTCCATATATATATATATATATATATATATATATTTATATATATATATATATATCTATATATAATATTGTGAATATTGGACATGTGCCGACTATACCACTAAATTACAGTATTCAAGGAAGTGGGGGCGGGGGGGGTGGGGGCGGGGGGGGCGGAGATAATGTGTCATTCAATGAAGGGGGGCGAGAATTAGAAAAGGTTGGAAATCACCTGGCAACACGTTTCATCAGAACGGCCGACGGTCCTTGTTCAGTAGCAGGGTACGAGCCTTCTTTGCATAAAATCGTCAAAAATCTTTCATTTTTATGAAAGCTTAACAGCATACCCGTGTCAAGCTTAATTGGTATGCTCCGCCCTCCCCCCGCCCCCAAAAGGCATCACACTTCTACCTCATGAATATTTATTTAGATCCGTACTGAACAACGCCTCTAACATCATCAAAGGAAGGGAAAAAGAATAATTATTCTCCTAAACTATATGTATTCGCTGCTTCTAAGTTCTCTTACGTCTTACCTATGTATGTATGTACGCGTTTATATATATATATATATATATATATATATATATAATATCTGTATATATATATATATAGATGTTGTATATATATATATATATATATATATATGTTATATATTATATATATATGTATATATATATATATATATAATATATATATATATATATCTATATATATATATATATATATATATATATATATATAAGCGGAGAGTAAAAGACGAAAGCGCTTGGATTTCTGCCTATCATTTTCCTGTGGTATTCGCTTATTTAATGAAATCACGTGCATCTACTGTGATTTTTAAGCACACACACACACAACACACACATATATATATATATATATATGATATATATATAATATATATATATATATATATATATATAAATATATATATACACATACATATTATATATATACATATATATATATATATTAATATATGATATATATATATAATTCATACATACATATTATATATATACATACATATATATATGTATATATATATATATAATATATTATAATATATATCTATATCTATATATATATATATATAATTATACAAGCTTATATTATCATGCACCTGTGGTGTCTTATCTTTAAGGAAACATGTCCCTATTTCCCACAATTTCTCTTAACTTCTAGGCATTTTAAGATCTGTGACGAAGAGAAGCCATAACTTCATTTAATTCGGGGCGAGTGCTACATTAAGTGCCTTACATAAGTGCAAATTATTGCAAACCAATCTTGTTTTTAAGCACGCTATTCACAAAGAAACCATGACCAAATGGTATTCGTCAAAAATCATGGGCGGACAGTTTACAACAATTCTTCTGAAATATGTAGGATGTATAGATTTCTTTCATTTTTTTCCTTTTTTTATTAAGGTTAACGAACATGGTACTTTAACAACTGGTAGCAGGATTCATATTCACATAAACAAAAATTATACTGCTATTCTGTGCATATCTTAAGCGTTTTTTATGCTGTTCCTCCCTCTCTCTCTCTCTCTCTCTCTCTCTCTCTCTCTCTCTCTCTCTCTTCTCTCTCTCTCTCTCCAATATACCCCAATATGAAAGCAATCCCCATTAAGTAAACGACATCTCAAACTAATCAATAACAATATCCATTACAGTTCCTCCGACACTTCAATAACTCGCTAGGATAAGAGATCTCTACAGTTATTCTGAATTCCAGCCTTCCAGCAATTTATCACAGAGCCAGAGGAGAAAATATGACCCATAGAACCCAGCAATCAGAAGATGTAAATCACACGGAATCCATTTTGCAGGCACGACGCTCGACTCTGAAGTGTAACAGGTATCGATCACCTGCAATCCGGATCACTGCCAAAAAAAAAAAAAAAAAAAAAAAATAAAAAAAAAAAAAAAAAACGAAAAAAAAAAAAAAAAAAAAAAAAAAAAAACGACGAATTTGTTGCATCACTATGCCTTTTTTTGTATAAATAAAAAGCGCTCCTTATGAAATATTTTTATTTTTTTTTTTTGATTTTTTTTTTTTTTAGTCTATCACAGTCCTCCAATTCAACTGGGTGGTATTTATAGTGTGGGGTTCCGGTTGCATCCTGCCTCCTTAGGAGTCCATCACTTTTCTTACTATGTGCGCCGTTTCTAGGATCACACTCTTCTGCATGAGTCCTGGAGCTACTTTAGTCTCTAGTTTTTCCAGATTCCTTTTCAGGGATCTTGGGATCGTGCCTAGTGTTCCTATGATTATGGGTGCAATTTTCACTGGCATATCCCATATCATTCTTATTCCTATTTTCAGTTCTTCATACTTATCCATTGTTTCCTTTCTTTCTCATCAACTCTGGTGTGCCATGGTATTGCGAACCATCAATGAGTGATACTTTCTTCTTGATTTTGTCAATCAACGTCACGTCTGGTCTATTTGGCACGTTTATCACCCTATCTGTTCTGATACCATAGTCCCAGAGGATCTTTGCTTGATCGGTTCCTATCACTCCTTCAGGTTGGTGCTCGTACCACTTATTATTATTCTTAGTATTATTATTATTATTATTATTATTATTATTATTGTTATTATTATTATTATTATTATTCAGAGGACGGACCCTATCCATATGGAACAAGCCCACCACCACAGAGGCCACTGATTTGAAATTCAAACGTCCAAAGAATATGGCGTTCATTTAAAAGAAGTAACAGAAGGGGAAAAGAAATACAGCAGGAAGAGATCAGTTATTAGAAAACTAAATACAAAAATAACACATGAATACATATACAGATCAAATTTAATTAATAAAAATATAATTAAATCATTAAAATACAAAATGAACTATTTTACATCTTTTAACATTGAATTTCGCTCAGAATTCGCGAACAAAGTTCTTATTATTTTTATTATTATTATTATTTTGTTCTAAAAGGTCCTCAATAATACAAAGTGTAAAAAAATTATACACGGACTTTTTACACTTTGTATTATTGTGGACCCTTTAGAATTCATTATATACTCTCGTGATAGAGAGTTTTTCCCTACTATTATATATTATTATTATTATTATTATTATTATTATTATTCAGAGACGAACCATATTCATAGAAACCAAGCCCCAAGGGGTCTCAGACTTGAAATTCAAGCTTCCAAAAAACATTATTGTATTTATCTGAAAGAAGTAGCAGAAGGTAAAAGAAGAGACAGAAAGAAGAGATGAATGATTAGAAATGAAAAATAAATTAACAGATGAATAAGTATATAGATATAAATGTAAGTTAATTAATAATATACAAGAATAGTTTTGGGATGTTAATTTTCTTTGTGGCACAAAGGAGGGTAACTTCGAGAGTGTAATTTGGTAATGCAAACAAACGCCTGTCGTCCTCAACCATGCAAGCAAACACCTGTCCTCCTCAGCCATGCAAACAGACACCTGTCATCCTCAGCCATGCAAACAAACCCCTGTCGTCCTCAACCATGCAAACAACACCTGTCATCCTCAACCATGCAAACAAACACCTGCCATCCGCCGCCATGCAAACAAACACCTGCTATCCTCAGCCATGCAAACAAACACCTGTCATCCTCAGCCATGCGAACAAACACCTGCTATCCTCAGCCATGCAAAAAATCACCTGTCATCCTCAGCCATGCAAACAAACACCTGTTATCCTCAGCCATGCGAACAAACACCTGTCCTCCTCAATCATGCAAAAAAACACCTGTCATCCTGAGCCATGTAAAAAAATACCTGTCATCCTCAGCAATGTAAAACAAACACCTGTCATCCTCAAACGACGTATTATAGAACCGAAAGCAAAGGGGTTCTTGAGACGGAAGATGGCACTGGTTACAAAATTCAGTACTCGATGATACACTATGGATAGTCGTTTTCCCTAAATCAGTCGAAATAATCCTACTGACTTACTATCTAATAGATAATTTTTTTTTTAATTCAGCAATGAATTCTCAAGTAGCTATAAAATATGAACATAAATATTGACAGAGAGGTGGAAAATTTTATATATATGTATATATATATATATATATATATAGTATATATATATATATATATATATAAACAAGGGATGAACGTGCAACACCGGCATTGAAATCCTAGCTCTATTAGACAATTATTTAGTACAATGTAAGAAATTCAAACACTGTCTTACTACAGAAAAGCACGAGATAATTTTTTCTAATCTCTCTCTCTCTCTCTCTCTTTCAACTGCACAAGAAAGCTCGAATTGAAACTACATTCTAAAAATTGTAACTTCTTTCAGCGTCTATAGAAGCATATAAAAAGACGGCGAGAATTCTAAAGAGATTAAATTGAGAGAATGGACATTACCGGCGTCGCTAATTGGAGAGAATGGAGACAAAGGATGTAAAAACTCTCTCTCTCTCTCTCTCTCTCTCTCTCTCTCTCTCTCTCTCTCTGGCATTTGCCCACCTAACCAATCATGGCAATGGTGTTTCCGCCGGAGACGACTTCATCCTAATATTTGTTTTTCCAGAAGAAATTGGGCTCTGACATTACTGGCTAACAGAAAGGGAAAAAACAAGACAAGTCGTATTTGTTTATTATCATTATATATATATATATATAGTATATATATATATATATAAAATATATATATATACATATACGTATATGTGTGTGCGTATATATGTGTATGCATATAATGGGTTCTCAAAACCTTGTACGAAACTGAATCCCTTTAGGGCAGTAGTGACTATAGTAGATTCACATCAGCCGTGTATTTGATGTCTAGGCCAGTCCCTTACGACGCTCCTGATTGGCTGTTGATAAACCAATCAAAGGGCTGGAAACTCTCAGTCTCTCTCGAGAGTTCACGTACGCAGGATGTATGTTCAACCTCTCCTAAGGGATACTTTTGAAAGACGTATCCCCCAGGAGAGGTGAAATATAGATCCTACCCATGTGAACTCTCTCGAGAGATTGAGAATTTCCAGCCCTGGGATTAGCTTATCAACAGCCAATCAGGAGCGTTGTAAGGGACTGCCCTAGACATCAAATACACGGCTGATGTGAATCTACTATAGCTCGCTTCACCGTCGGTCCTTCGAACTACATAGTTCAACTGCTGGGTTTGGTCAGTAATTGAAGGGGTGTCCACCCACAGAATGCCTTGTCTATCGGTCCGTAAAACTGAGCGACAAAGTAAACGTCAAGATTAATGACATTCTCAAGACAAGATCGATAAAGATTACCAATGCAGAATTACTTTTTGGCATGCGTATTCTCGACTTAAATCGAAATCACAACATATTAAAGAATATTCCTTCGCATTCAATGGAGTCAGGTTAAAATTAAGCGTGAATACAAACTGGAAAAACTACAATATCCTGGAAAAGTTTGCCGAAGCCGTTAGGAACTGGAATATAATATGATTTAGGCCAAAGGCCAAGCGCTATGACCTACAAGGTCATTCAGCGCTGAAAATAATGTTGAAACACTTGTCAGGAGAGGATGGAGGCAAGTAATGTGAAAGAAAGAGATCATGAACGGAGGTGCAGTGCAAAAAATGAAAGGGCAGTTGCAAAGAGCCATAAGTAATGCCCACAGCGCGCCCCGTAGCTAAAGTCTCCCTTAAGAGGGCCGAAACCGTTGGTCCATTTCCCCCTACCTCATGAGAGCTCTTGCTTGGGGATTTAGAAGACGCCTAAGGTGTTGGAGAAAGGGCGATCACCTAAAAAAAGAAAAAAAATCTCCCTGTGTTAAAAACATGCATTAGGAGATGAGAACCAATCTTCCCAATACGACTCATTTCCGAGGGTGGAAGACAGTCTTCTGAAAACCCTTTTGTAAGAGATAAGAGATATCTAATGCGACTGTCGCAGGAGATGGATTCACCAGCTTTTGGGATGGCATGAAGTGATAGCATAGGTGGGCATCAAAAAGGGATAGCACGATGGGAGGGCACAAAGGGATAGCACAAAGGGATGGCATGAAGTGATAGCACATACGGATAGCATGAAGGAATAGCACAAAGGGATACCACACAAATAGATAACAAAAATTGATAGGACTGAAACAGCACCGAGCGACAGCAATAAGGGGATAGCATGCATGGATAGCTTGAAGGGGTAGCAGAGAGAGAGAGAGAGAGAGAGAGAGAGCGTTTACCTCCGCAATATCGCATGATTTCAGTTTCAGCGGACTTCCTCGGAATTCAGAAACTCGCATGAAAGCCTAATATCTCCGGCCCCACGTGAAGACCACTGCAACTATATACTATTACTATTATGTACTGCTCCCTGTACTATTCCTAAGACTATTTTACTCTTGATTTTACCGCGGTTACTGTTATCTAATGCGATCTCATATCGGAAACAAGCATTACAATTCTGACAAATATTGGATCACACGTATTTAAGAATAGTGACGAGGTTCTAGAAATGTTCTTACGGTCAGTTTTGTTGTTATCATCATTATTATAAAAAAAATCCACAATTATATATTAAAGTATGTTACTATGTAAAGAAACATAGACTTTCGAACACCCTTATCAATGTAGACGTTAAAATGTCTTATTATTATTATTATTATTATATTATTATTATTATTATTATTATTATTATTACAAATCCGTCAAGACTTTTTGCACCTCGTATGTTGAATCCATTTGCATGAAACGCCATCTCTTGCATTAATTGCATGGATTTCCTTTTGGCTCAAAGAAAATCATTTTATTGACGTTGTGGTACTAAAATTCTGCTCCATGAGTAAGAGTCCTTGATGACGTAAGGCCATTTTAATCTATAACAGCACCAACAAAATTAGCAGCAATTTATTCTAAATTATTACTCGATAATTTGATGACTTTCCTATGAGATTTAAGATGCTATAATTTTCGAGTACACATTTGCATTTTTCCTTTTTCATTGATTTCTGCTCCTTCTTCTGTTTCTATTTTTTGTTTTCTGTAAAAGAAAACTATTGAGCCAGCTTTGTCTGTCCGTCCGCCCTCCTATCTTAAAAACTACTAAGGCTAGAGGGCTGCAAATAGGTATACTGATCACCCACCCTCCAATCATCAAACACACAAAATTCCAGCCGTCTAGCCTCAAGAGTTTTCTTATTTTATTTAAGGTTAAATTTAGCAATAATCGTACTTCTGGCAGCGATATGGGTACCAACAACATGGGCCACCACCGGACCGTGGCTGAGTTTCATGGGCCGTGGCTGAGAGTTTTATGGGCCGTGGCTGAGTTTCATGGGCCGTGGCTGAGAGTTTTATGGGCCGTGGCAGAGGCCATCTCCGGACAGAAAACTCGATTGTATTTTTACTAGTGTTTTCTTCCGGCCTGGGCTAAAAAAACTAAATAAATAAATAAATATACTTAAAAAGGAGGGGGGGGGTGGATTTCCTCGCTCCTCTCTGTCTCTCTGTATTAGCCTCTCCTCTTAAAAACACAACTTTAATAGACGTATAACTAATCCCTGCATCATTTGCATGCCGAAATGCGGACACGTTCTCGTCCGCTTAATAGTTTATGCTTCAGTTACATAACTTTTACCGCGACTCAGGGAGTCAATTATTTTACATCTTTTCGCTTACTCGGGGAGTAAGCCTACAAACCACTTTGTGTTTGGCGTTAAGTTAAAGATACGGGAATCTGAGGATAGGACATTTATGATTTATTTATTAGAATGAAAATGTAAAAATATAAATAATGTGAACATTAAACAGAACGGAAAAATCCTTACTAATAAAATAAGCGTATTCATAATCATTTTCGTTGGTGTAACAACGCTCTATTTGACCGTAAATTTTAGCGCGCGCCCCGAGTACCCTGGAGGTCAGGTCACACCTTGTTTCATATACTCTTTCGCACAGAATTCTCCAGTGGTCGTCTTCTTAACTAAAGGGAAAAATAATGAATAAATCTGGATCAACTTACAGTTGCTCCATGACGATGAAGACAAATGGAAGGTACGTTACGTGATGTTCTTCAGGTCACTGATATATTATAAGGTCTTTGTAATACAGCAATGACCATCAGGTTAATGTAATATATGAATTTTCCCAGACGGCCAGAGGCAGACAAGCAGACAAACAAGCACACGCACACAAACATACAAAAAAGACAGGCAGAAGCCTTTGTTACATAGGCCTAGTACATACCGACCGTACGCGGAGGGGAAAAAACAGAACCTACTTTTGATCATTCACGCTGACAAGACAGCGACCCACAAACTTAAGGAAACTTAGCGAGTATTCTCATTCATAAAACTTGAAGCCTGACCTCGAAAATTTCCTCAAAGGCCGAGAAGTAGCCAAGAAACCTAACTGAAACGGTTGAAACTTTGGTGTCAATTCTCTCGATACTTTTCATGGTTCCTCGAAGATAATGATTAGGCAGATTCTGTCAAGGGCAGCGGAGTAGAATAGAATAGAATAGAATATAGAATTTAGGCTAAAGGCCAAATCCTGGGACCTATGAGACCATTTGGCGCTGAGACTGAAATTGACAGTAAAAGAAGGTTTGAAAGGTGTAACAGGAGGAAAACCTTAAAGCAGGGTTGCCGTTTTGACGAATTTCGTCTACTAGTGTGACTTTCTAGTGACATCTGGCAACCTCCGTGGCTTTTCCGACCACAGGCCACGGGCTTAAAGCAGTTGCCCTATGAATCAACTGTTATGAGAGGGTGGAAAGTCAGATGGTAGAAAGAGAATATGAAAGGAGGTACAGTAATAAGAACGAAAGAGGTTACAGCTAGTATAGGGGCAAAAGGGACGCGGCACCGCACCGCATGAGGAGGACTGACGGCACCAACCCCCTACGGGAAAGGGCAGAAGTGATCCTCGTTTCGATATATGTAGTTGCAAATTTGTTTTCATTCATAAAGACTAAAATCTGTCCCTTTGAAGAAGTTCCCATAGGCTGAGAGGTACCCAAGAATGTCACCGCAAATTCCTAGAACCCAAAATTCCCAAATAACTACGATTTATGATCTGTAGGCGTCACTGAATACTCATAAGCCTACATCTCTCGTGAGGCCTAAATCTCTTGAATACGTGCCGGTCCTGATATGCTCAGGTAGTACGGGCAATCATGGATGCTAAACTGGCCTAATTTTATTAACGACGCCGTAGTTACGGCAAGGGATCTCTACTCATGTAAGCGTCCTACGAGGGTTCATGAAGACACTGCTACTTTAAGAGGTTTCCAACGAACCTAATATGATGTTAAGAACTCTGCATCATAAGCGAAGGTTACAGAGTACAGGGAATTACTATTACAAGCTGATATCTTTCGTAAACTACATTTGAACATTTTAATTACCTTCAGTAAACAACCGCAAAAGTGAAGAATGTTGGAAGGATAATATTAAATTTAGGCCAAAGGCCAAGCGCTGGGGCCTATGAGGTCATTCAGCCCTGAAAGGGAAATTATTAAGAGTAGACAGGTTTGAAAGGTGTAACAGGAGGAAAACCTCGTAGTTGCAGTATGAAACAATTGTTAGGAGAGGGTGGATAGTAAGATGGGAGAAAGAGAATATGAACGGAGGTACAGTCAAAGGAATGATAGGGGCTGCAGTTAGTTGCCAAAGGGACGCCACAAAAACCCTCAATAATGCCTACAGTGCACAGTAAGAGGTGCACTGGCGGCGCTACGCCCAGAAGGGTATCAATGATACAGAGAAGTAGTTTTCGATCACTAACAACATCTGATCAAAGACAAGCTGATATTTTTCGTAAACTGCTTTTACAAAATTTTATAACATTTACAATTCAACTGTAAAAGTGATGTCACTTTACCAAGAGTAAGTGCAGACCATTAAAAAAAGAATTCGCCGAGCTCGATTCCGTTCGATTTTCGGCAAATGCCGCTTTAATGGTCCTCCCTAACTTACATTCGGAAATTTAGCACCCGAATTTATGATAAATAACCACTGACAACTTTATTTAGGAATCTATCCAAATTCTTCTTACAAAAAAAAAAAAAAAACATGCAGTCTCCGTTCCTCTTTGATTTTTATTACGATAACCACTAGAGTCAGACTGCATTTATATACATGCATACATACATATATATATATATATATATATATATATATATATATATATATATATATATATATATATATTATGTATGCATATATATATATATATATATATATATATATATATATATATATATATATATGGAGCAATACCTAGCATTGTTAACAAAAAAGAAAAACGCTGATCTTCCTCGCCCCAATACCACCGATCGCATTCCCACAAGAACCAACAAAAAACAATAACAATATTTCCGAAGCCGCGCACGAGTCAAAGAGCTCTCAATCTGTCGGCAACGACGAGGCACATAACATGAAGACCAACAGCGCGAAGGAAAGAAAAAAAGGAGAGGGAAAAAATGGGATAAAAGGATTCCCCGTGGGCCGAGAGATGAGGAGGAGGAGGAAATTGCAATGTGTGGAAAGGCCACGCGGGGGGCAAACGCCAGAATTGGGACAGAAAAAGAGAGAGAGAGAGAGAGCAAGTAAATAAAGAAAAAAAGACGTACAACTAGTCTCCTTGCATTCTAATATCATACTTACATTTTTATCCTTTTATTTTATTTATTCTTTTGTTAACCTATTTTTTTTTTAATGACTGATCTTTTCTTTCTGTATTTTCTTTCACCTTCTGTGACTTCTTCCACATGAGCACAATATTCTATGGAAGCTTCGATATCAAGTCAGCGGCTCCCGTGGGGGCTTGTTCCATAAGTGTAGGGTTCATATTTTGAATAATTTGTTCATTCATTTGTTCTCTTCTAATGCCTGATCTCTTCTTTCTGTATTGCCTATTCAAATGTTCTTCACAATATTCTTTGGAAGCTTGAAATTCAAGCCAATGGCCCTTGTGGGTGGTCTTGTTCCAAATGAATAGGGTTCGAGTTCTGAATAATAATAATAATAATAATAATAATAATAATTAATAATTTTTTGGTAGAAGACCCTCTTTTAGGTCGTTCGCTGCTCTCCGGGCGGCGGGGGGTGGTGGGGAAGGAAAAGAAACGTTTTCTTCGGGTGAACTGTTTTGTATTTGGGGTTCTCCTTATTACCTATATGGAGGCTTCTGGAGGCGCAGACGTCGGGATCCGTTGTCTGGTCTATTATTTCGATATTAGGGATAATATCATTTCTCTTTATCCGTTTGTTATGAGCAGTCCTGGAGTGGTTGAATATGGCTCCTTCTTGAGCGTGGCAGGAGATTCACTTGGAGAACGCATGGAGGTCATACCGACGTAAATTTGCCGAGGCATCCTCGGACGGGCATATGTGTAACGGTAGACCACACTCCTCTTCTTCAAGGGATCCTGCAGGGGCACCGAACGGTTGTTTTCTCATCACCAGGCTGCTCGTCTTCTTCGTTTTATAATATATAATTAAATTAATATGTCTGGGTCGGCGGGGCTGACGTTTTCGTCGATGACTTTTTTGAGGGCTTGTTCGTCCTCCTTGTACCTCCGGTGGAAGTGCCCCTTTTAGAAAAGCTTGACGGGCTCTGCAACGTCGGGGCGGGTTCCTGGTGGTACCAAAGCTTCCATATTTTTCCTTATAAATTCATCATCAACGCACGATTGGTGTGTCCGTTGTCGACGAGGACCTGGCCGGCGCGCTCCAAATCAGTGTGTGTCATCACATATAGGTAAGGAGAAACCAAATCTAAACATCACCCAAGAAAACATTTCTCCTTCCACCGCCGCCGGAGAGCAGCGAACGACCCCCCGACAATACCAGATAATCAGGAGCCCCCACGGGATGATAGGATTCCTGCTACGGTTGGAACATTCCTGTCGTTCATCCCCAGGCACACTACTGTGGCGCTCGCACGAGAGAATCCCCGAGACCTTCGAGGTGAGATCCTCGACTTCGCCCAAGACCGGCCCTAACCAATGAGAATGCAAACTCTAGGTCCGAGCCGCTATAATACCGCCCCACAGACTCAGCCCAGAAGAAGGTTCTATACCAGGGAGGGCTGGAGTTGGGAATCCAGGAGGGAAGCAGGATTCAGCAGGAAACGGAACAGCTCCAGGTCTGCATCAAGAAGACCTTCCCCCAGCAAAACAATCCCACAGGCAACCTAAGCCATTGCCAAGGTCTATATACATCAAAACAGTCGATCTCAGGGACAGATTGACAGACTTCTCCAAACGCATCATAAGGGAGACATCAATGCAGAAACTATCCAAGAGTGCATAGATGTACTTCTTAAGAGCTTCATCAAAGGAGCTTCCAAGTCCCCCTCCCCCCCTCTACCACTACCCTGCAGGAGGCAGCGACCCCAAGCTGCACCAAAACCCACTCCTCAAACCCCCTCACCTCTACCTTCCACATCCGCCCTCAACCCCTCACCTTCCACATCCTCTGACCAAATCAACCACACCCGAACTCATCCAACTCACCCTCATCATCACCATCAACCACTGAAGGCATGACAGAGGAAACTGGAATAACATTCGCACCAAGGGACCCCAGACAGTTCTCCTCAACGTACCAATCATGCTGAAAATCATCAATGGAAACGCTGGTGGAATAAGGACAAAGGCAAGCTACACTAATTGCAGTCTGCAAAACAGAAAATGTGGACATCATTCTACTGCAAGAAACCATGCTAACAACTGGGACAAAATTCAGAATAAAACTGGATATAATGTCTACACAACCCCATGCGTAGGCACAGACAGAGGATTGGCAATTCTCGTCAGAATTCAATCCCAACAGCAAGAACAAACAAACCCCCAATCCCTGTGGCAACAATGTGGAAACCCTAGCCGTGAGAATCACACTGCTAAAACCAGAGGATAAGATATATACAACATATTATAGCATACATTAGAGAAGAACCCAGGAGAACTGCAGCTCACACCGCTCTTCGCACATGCAGCAGAATCACAACAATTATATGTGGGGACTTCAACGCGCATCACCCTCTGCTATCATCCCCATCGGCCACAAACCAACCTGGAGAGCACATAGCCTTCTCTCTAGATGAGTTTGAAGGAGTCTCACTACTCAACTCAGGGCAACCTACACACATAATGAGGAGGCAGATTAGATTTGACATTTGCCACAACAATAATCAGACACCTAACAAGGTGGCAAGTACACACGACATTAGTGAGCGACCACTTTGCCACAGTAACAGAGCTGGAGATGCAGCAACTACCGCCAATACCGCCACCCCCTCCGACATGGAACCAAGACCTAGCAGATTGGGTTGTGTTTCGTCTAGCCCTCGAAGAGTGGGCAGCACAATACACACCTCCAGAAGACATAGATCAGCTAGAAAAAGATCTAGTTGAGGCTATACACAATGCTGCAAACAGGGCAATGCCCATGAGAGTAGGAAGAAGAGACCACACCTACAAAGACTCCTGGTACTACTGCCCAGAAGTAAGAAGACTGAAAACCCTACTGAACAGGGTAACAAAAATTTATAGGAAAGAAGGACAACAGAAAACAGGGAACTACTACAAGCAGTCCAAAAATGATGTTCAACAACAGCTGCAAGAGATAAGAATTGAAAAGTGGATGGAATGGTGTACAAAACTATCACAGTACACATCTCTCTCGGAGCTATGGAAGTGGCTGAACAGAGTAGCCGGAAAGAAGAGAACACCGTAGCAAACTCACCCTCACCCACTAGAAGAAGCAGGAAGACTGGCAACATCCTTCGCCAATAGGACTAGCTCAGTAACCTCTCCCCTGAAACAAGAAGAATTCAGGATCAGCTAGCACCGATTCGATGGGAGGAGATCGATGCGGCCTGCCACAGACCAGACGATACTGACATCCCTTACACAGTAGAGGAACTGAAAGCAGTTTTTAAAGTTGGCAGAGACAGCACCAGGAGCAGACAGGATAACATACACCATGATCAGCAAAATGGGTCCGGCAGGAGAAACAGCTTTCTAGATCCTGAACAAAACACACATCGAGCACACAAGACCACAAACCTGGCGGCAGCAAGACACGCAGCCAATCCCCAAACCTAAAGATCCAGAGAACCCAAGACCAATTCGCATTGGTGTCATGCATTGAGAAAACTGGAGAAAAAATGGTACTAAATAGAATGAAGTACAAGATTGGTCCACTGCACGCAGCTATATGCATATCAGGAAGGAGTCGGAACTACAGAGTGCATAACAAGATGTTCTCAGCTATATAAATCAGAAGAAGGCCACAGTAGTCTTCATAGATTTTGAAAAGGCTTTTGAACTAGCCAGTCCAGCAGCAATACTACAATCAGTAGTAAGGAAGGGAGTCCAAGGACACTTACTAGCCTGGACAAAAACTACGTGCTGAGAAGGCAGGCAGAGTAAAATTCCAAGGAGTGATGTCTACATTCACGACTTGGAAAATGGCACTCCTCAGGGAGGAATTTCTGAGTCCATTTTTATTTTAATATAACTAATGGAGAATATAGCCTCCCCTGCAGCTTCCAGAAGGCGTAGAAATCTTCATCTATGCCGATGATGTGTGTGTAGTAGCAAGGGGAGCTGTTAGAGTACCCAGAATGCAAAGGGCACTCAATGACATCAACAATAAATCAAATGAGCTAGGCCTAAAAAATAAACATAAATAAAACAAAGGCCATGACAATAAAAGCCCACAGACCGCTGCAACCACTAACAATAGGAGCTGAGCCCATAGAATGGGTAGACAGCTACATGTACCTAGGAGTTGTCATAGATCAGCAGCTAACTTTCAAGGAAGAAATCAAGTACTTGAGAGAAAGAGCAAATGCAAGACTTGCTGCCATGAGATACATGTCATCCCTGAAGGAAGGAGCAAATGAACACATACAAAGGAAGTACTACCTAGCCTGCACCAGAACATTGGTGGACTATGCTGCCCCACTCTGATAAGGCTGACAGAGGCTCAGAAAGAATCACTGGAGGTCATTCAAACAATGCAATGAGACTCATGCTAGGAGCACCTACATGGACAAGGCTGTGCAACCTCAGGCTTGAAACTAACCTGCCAAAGCTAGAGGATAGGATTGCACAGCGAAATGTAAGCACAATGGCCAAGAGTTCCTCTCAGAAAGAGACTCCATCTCTAAGAAAAGAGCAAGAGAGGAACTTGCAAAACACCCACAGATTCAAACTTCGAGTTCCTATGGTAAGGACCAAAGTGACAACATCAAAAGTCTAGGCATGGCAGAAACACTGCTGCAACTAGGTCCAGACACAACACAGGGCACACAACAACTACCACCCTGGAAGAAGGACACTAACAATATACAAATACACAAAGCCTGCCAAGAGCAAAAGAGGACTGCACAGGAGAAGAGCTAAGAGCGGCAGCCTATGAAGCAATCAGAAACACTGAGACCATAGGGGCACAAACATACTACACTGATGGCACTGTAGATCCTGAGAATCAACTACGGGAGCTGCAGTATATTCAAGAAACTTCACAGCCTGCTGGAGGACCTCCAACCACGCCTCCACTATGCAGACAGAGTTAACAGCAATAAGACAGGCACTGCTGTACTCACTGGAGAATGAAGTAGGGCCTGTAATCATCCACACAGACTCCAAGTCCTCAATGCAAGCCCTGCAACACAGAAAATTAAAGAAAATAAGGCACTGCTGGCTGGAATTAAAACACTGCTACTCCAGCACAGCGAAAGAGAAGACCTGTCACCTTAAATGGATACCAGTCACATAGGAATTCCAGGCAATGAGAGGGCTGATGAGCTAGCCAAAAGTACAAAACACATTGACAGAGTGCAAGTACATATACAACCTGCACTGCAACAAGTCAAAAATGCAATGAAACCATCTGCAAAGAAAAATTGAATAATGACCATCGTGAGTGGGTAGAAAAGAACTCACCGTCTGCCAGATGGTATAAGAAATCGACTGGTCTAGTGCCTCCTCCATAGACAGGCACACACCAAAGAAAACTTGCTGTGATCATCACAGACTCAGGCTAGGATTATAAAGCCTGCTGGGAATTGTGGAAAACAGTGTCAGACCATGAACACTGTCCAAGAAGAAACAGCAACCACTCCTTCACTACCTGCTGGAATGCAGAGAAACAGCACAGCTAAGAGGTGCAGCACAATAAAATTGCAATACCTGCACAAGATGCTGAGCATGTAGCTGCCACAGTCACAAAGACAATCATTGAAAACTTAGAAGAGCATGCCAGGTGCTTCTACAACCTACCTCCACCAAGGTAATCAAACTAATAAAATCAATCACCCTCCTCATCACATCCCCTCATTGTAAAGGCTCTATCCACATCATCCACTATCATTCTTTTAAACAACTTTACCTACAACTAAAATCCTCCCGCAGGGACCCAAGGGAGTAAAGGGTTGGACAACCCCACCTGCACCGCTTCTCCGATTTTCGAAAGCCTTACACTCATTCAACTTCTTCTATAATATGACATGATGGCCCTCTCTTACTGACACCATCATCCTTCCCCTGTCCACTCCTATCTCTACAACTAAAGATATTTCCAATTTCAAAAAAACTAACCATGTACCTAAAGAATCTTTCAGATCACCTACGGGCCGAACAAGGGAAGGCCCGTGCCAACAAGAAGTGTTGGCTTAATACAACAACAACAACAACAACTTTCTTGCTACAGTCTCTTCAACCGACTCGTCCGAAGATGACCTGCGAGAAGGTCGAAACGTCACGTGATACCAGCTATACCAGCCCTTAAACCGAAGACGACCCCGGTCCGGAACTGAACTACGCCTACGGAATAATACCGGCACTGACGACGACCCCTGCTTGACCTGGACCTGATATCCTGTTCTAATAAAAGATTACCTTCAGCATTTATAAATTTTTGAAAATTCCCAATATGAATATTGGCCAGTTACTCAAACATCGCTGAGCCTGAGAAGCGAATTGTAAGGAAAATAGAAAAAACAATATAAAATCAACTCGCTTAATCAACTCTGCCATTCTTTTTAACAGAATAATAATAACAATAATGGTAATAATAACACCTGGTTTCTTTCTGTATTTCCTATTACCTCCTGTTACCACTTTCAATAAGATACGATAATATCCTTTGCAAGATTGAGTTACAAGTCAATGGGCCCTTTCGGTGGGCTTGTTCCATTTGAGAAGGATTCCTCCACTGAATATAATAATAATAATTATTATTATTATTATTATTATTATTATTATTATTATTATTGTAAAAAGCTTATTCACAAATTCTGGGTGAAATTAAATGAAAAAAGACGAAAGAAGTAACACTCGAGTTGGGGTAAAATTCATGCAAATGAAATCAACTATTAAGTGGAGGAGAACACTCGCGCCATTTCGGCATGCAGATTATGCACGAATTAGTCATGCTTCCGTCAACATTATTCTTTTTAAGAGTAGAGGCAAATATGGAGTGCAAGCGTGTACCTTTTTCACAGCCCAGGCCAGAAGTAAATATAACAAGGCGTGATCCGACCTCCAGCTTACTTGAGACGCACGCAAGATTTCCCCCTCACGCATAAGTTGTAAACATTATATTCCTAACTTTAAACGTAAACTTAAATAAGATCAAATCTACGGTCAAACAGAGCCTTGTTTCTCCAACGAAAATTTAAATAAATACGCTATATTTTATTACAAATTATTTTTCTGATTTATTTTTTACATTTTCATTCTAATAAATAAATCATAAATATCCTATCCTAAATTCTTGTATCTTTAACTCAGCGCGAGACGCCTTTTTCAGACCTTTTTAGGCTCTGCCATAGACCTTTCTTACCCCCCAACAAGAACAACAACAAAGTAGTTTGTAGGCTTACTCCCGGAGTAAGCGAAAAGGGAAAATAAAGGAGGAACAGGATGGAATAATGGAAACAAAGAAAATGCAAAATTGATTCGAAAAGTATCGCGTTGTCTTCAATTTCAATGAGAAGTCATCAAATTTTCAAGACATTTTCAAAATAGTTGCCACTGCTTTTGTTATCGCTGCTGATTCAGATGGCCTTATGCCAGCAAGGTCTGTTGCTCACGGAGAGGATCTTTATAACCGCATAGTTAATGAAATGATTTTATTGAAGCCGAGAAAAATTACCCGGTCATGCCACAAGAGACGAGTCATCGCAATGGATTCAACGTACTGGTTGCAAGAGGTCGTGGCGGACTAATAATAACAATGATAATAATAATAATAATAATAGTAGGAGCCTTGAAATGAAATAACAAATCCACAGATATGTCTGGGTACAAATATAGATTCAAAAATATAGTTAAAGAGAGAGCTTTCGGGAAACTGTTCGATCCCCTTTTCAATATGACTCGGTGTTGTATATATTTATTTTCATATATACATACACACATACATATATACTGTATATATGTGTGTGTACGCATACTCAACTGTCTTCAATAATAATAATAATAATAATAATAATAATAATAATAATAATAATAATAATAATAATAATAAACTAACATTGCATACAAACGAGAGAATGAACACAGGTCTAATATTCAAAGGCATTTCTACAACTACGCCACTATTCTTGAATATCCATAATCACAGGTTTTACATTTCCAGGTTTATGTCCCCCAAATGTAAATCAGCCCACCTGTAAAATATCACCGGAGTAATATATATATATATATATATATATATATATATATACATATATATATATATATACATATATATATATATATATATATATATACTATATACTATATATTAAGAAATTCCACTGGGACGAATAAAATCATATTGTCCCGTCGCACAAGTTAGCATTAACTTATGCCTCGTTACAGTTTTAATATCAAGCCGCCACTCGTAATGTACACTGAACCAGCAATTACGAGTTTATTCCTTCCTGGAAGACGTATTTATGCAATTTCGTCAAATATAATTAGGCATATTATTAAAAATCAAGAGGAAGAATATGGCCTTTTGCAACTCGAACTGAAGCTACACAATCATGTTCAGGAAAAAGTACACATTTACTCATGGGGCAACTTCACAGTTTACCAGTTGTATTTGTTTACAAAAACTGTTCAATTGTTCATTTATCTTTTCTTTTCTAAAAGCTCATCTCTTTCTTTCTGCATTTCCTACTACCTTCTATTGCTTCTCTACAATGAACACCATATTCTTTAGAAGCTTCAATTTCAAGTCTGTTGACCCTTTGGTGGGCTTGTGCCATATGAATAGAGTTCATGTAATAATAATAATAATAATATACATACATACTTACATACATTCATACACAAATATATATATATATATATCTATATATATATATATATATTATATATAGTATATATCATATACTATTATATAAAATATAGATATCTATATATATATTATATAATATATATTATATATATATATATATATATATATAAAATCTCTTTGGAGCCCTACTAAACTTTCATATGTAAAAGCATAGAACCCCAAATGATAAAACAAAAACAAAAAATCAAGAACGCCCGAAATGTGAAAATGGCCCTCCAAACCTATGAATAATAACGACGACAAGAAAAGATTTAAGAGCGTCATTAGCATAATGAGGAGGAATAAATGGCCCACATCCCCCTCCCCTTCCATCCCCTCCCCTTCTCCCTTCAAACCACCCCCCTTGCCCCCTCCATAAAAAGGGGGAGAGATAGATTGAAATGCAAGTAATCACGAAAGTGCGATTAATCACCGGGTTTTCAACACCTGAGCAGCCATATTTCTGCGAGCTGGTCCGCTGGTATAGTGATTAGTGTCGTGGTATGTCACTCTGATGTCGTGGGTTTGCGTCCACCGGGGCTATGAAAACCACTGACTTTATCATGATCAGTTACTGCTGCAGCGTTGGGTCTGCAGTAGGAGGTTGAAAACAACATTCTTCGGAAGCTTGAATTTCAAGTCAATGGTCCCTTTGGTGGGCTTGTTCCATAAGAATAGGTTTCATCTAATAATAATCATCCTGGCTTTTGCATGTTTGAGGGGACTCAGCAGTACAGATAATTATCTGTTATTTTCACTTAAATGTCATAAAACTGCTCATATTGAATTTGCATTAAATGTTAGATAATCAATTGTTCTTTTCATTTAAATGTTATAAAACCTTAATTGTCAGATAACAAACAATAATTTTATTTTAAATGTCATAAAACCGCTTACTTTGTACGTGGATTATATATCAATTAATCAGCTGTCATTATCTTTTAAATGTCATATAACCAATTATTATCTACGTGTATTACATATCAGTTAATCAACTGTAATTTTCATTTAAATGTCATAAAACCGATAAATATGTACGTACATTAAATATCAGTTAATCAACTTTAATTTTCACTTAAATGTCATAAAACCGATTATTTTGTACGTGCATTAAATATCAGTTAATCAACTTTATCTTTCATTTATAAACCAACTATTTTGTACTTGCATTAAATATCAGACAATTTACTGTCATTTTCACTTAAATGTCATGAAACCGATTATTCTGTACACAAAGGAAATGTATAGATTACATACCAAACCCTTCTTACATTTATTTACATGCAGGCGGTCAGTGACTTTAAATACTTGTCACTGATTTCCTTAGCAAAGGTCAAGAATTTATGACTCATCCACACATGAGTTCACGAGTGTATATTCTCGGAAACGCACATGTGTGAGCGTGAAATCGAGAGCATACAAAAATCCGGCTGGGATACATAGTTACACCACTAAGCCATGTATGTATGTATGTATGAAATGAGTTAGGAGGGTATACATAAGCACAAATACCCCATGTACTGGAGATAATACTAGGTAGTGTCGCCAGTGCACCGCGGGCATTACTTAAGGATGTGTACAGCGTCCCTTGGGCTCCTAACTGCACCCACTATTTAGCCCTTTTCTACTTGACCTCCATCCCCCCGCCCCCCTCTGCCTTTCTTCAATCCTGGTGTCCAACTTCTCTAAAGCTGAGTTTTCCCCAGTTCGATCTCTTATATTTTCTGCACTATGCCGTTCAACTTCCTCTCGTCACTGTCTTAAAAGATGAATGTGTCCAAAAGTGCCCTGGTGCTTGAGCTGACAGCCTGGATTTCGTAAAATCATAAAAATCGTAAAGACAAATGAAAACAAAATTAAAAAGTCTACCACAAAATCATAAAATCGTAAAGACAAATAACAACAAATTTAATAAGTCTACCACAATACAATTTCCCATTTTTAAATTTTCACTAGAGTATTATTAAAAGTCCCTGAACTTGGCATCTCAATAAATTTAATAAATCTGGGAGAGAATATAAAATTTATTGTGTGCGCTCAATATCACACCAACGCTGTGACGAGGCAGGTCATTAAATTCATAAAAAGTGGAGGGGGGGGGGGGGGGTATTCCACAAGCGTTGCTTACACGCAAAATCTTTGATACGACTGGGCGTGTACGCTTAACGCTTACATGGAGGTAAATTAACGACGATAATTACTCACGCGAGCGAGAATTACTGTCATCTGCACCTGATTACTCGCATACATTGTAGGTGGCAAGTCTGAAAGAGAGTGAGTGAGCATGTTAGTATGCACGTATCCCTGTGTATGTGTATTTATATACAGACAAACACACATACGCACACATACATATAACATATTATTATTATTATTATTTTTATTATTATTATTATTATTATTATTATTATTATTATTATTATTATTATTATTATTATTATTATTCAGAAAATAAAACCTGTTCATATGGAACCAGCCTACAGGGGCCACTGACTTGAAAATTTGAAATTCAAGTTTCCAAAGAATATTATGGTGTTCATTAAGAAGAAGTAAGACGAGGTAAAGGGAAATGCAGAAAGAAGAGACCCCACTAATTATTAAAAACAAAGGGGGAAAATCCCTCCTAACTTCTCGAATTCTTCACATTTTTTGGATACGCTTGTCACTACAAAGCCTGGGAAGAATGTGAAGAAACTCTGACGCTCGCACAAGGATTCGAGCTTCCTGGCCACGAGAAGGATAAAATGAAATGCTAAACGCACAAGATAAGACGTTTCATTCAATATGCTAAACACTGCAAGCAAACGATGAGATATTACACACAAAATAGGACACACTGCATCAACATTTCCTGCAAGGCATAAAAAATAACTGCATGCAATGAATCAACACTGTATTTAAAAGATGAGACGCTGCATGTAATTAATAGAGCACTGCATTTAAAAGATGAAACGTTGCATGGAATGCAATGGCGCATTTCATGCAAAAGATGGAACAATGCATGTAAGCAATGAAACCCTGCATGGAAAAGATGAAGCACTTCTTGCAAAAAAGAAAATAGTCCAAGCACGAAATGACGCATTACAAGCAAAAGATCGAACAATGCATGTAAAAAAGGAAAAAGACGAAAAATTGTCCGCAGAAGAAAGAATATTGCCAGCAAAAGATGAAGTACTGCATGTACTAAATAAAGCTGCATTATATGCAAAAGATGCAAAAATGCATTTAAGCATGGAAACACTTCATGCAAAAGAGTAAACATTAAAAATAAGATGAAACAAAGCATGAACTAAAGAAATATTTCTTAAAAAAAAATTGCATGCATGATGTAACAATCCATGCAAGCAATGGAATACTGTATGGAAAAGATGAAACAAATTATTGCAAGCAAAAGATGGAACACTGCAAGAAAAGAATTCAAGAGTGCATCAACACTGCAAGCAAGATATTAAACATTGCATCAACAATGCATGTAAGAGAAGGAGCGTTTCATGCAATAGATTGAACAATGTATTCAAAAGATGGAACACTGTATTGAAATATGAAGTATTGTCCACAAAAGTTAGAATATTCCACGCAAAAAATATTTTAAATATTGCATACGTAAGATGTAACATTGCTTGCAAATGGCCTATCATTTGCAAGTAATGTTAAAAAAAAAAAAACATTTCTTTTACGCTGCATTTATCATATTCTTCCCTGTGGTCATTTTCAACTTGTTAATTTTCCCAATAAGAACGAGTGAAACGGAATATAGAGTTTAGGTTTAGAGCGCTGGAAAGGAATTTGAGAGTAGGTATGTTTTGAAAGGTGCAACAGGAGGAAAACTTCGCTGTTACACTTTGAAATGATTGTGAGGAGAGGGTGGATGGCGATGTGGAAGAAAGATTCAACGAACGGAGGAGGTACAGTAAAAGGAACGAGAGGGGTTGCAGCTAAGGGCCGAATGGACGCTGTATATAGAGTATACGAGTTTCCAATCATTTCTACTAATGTCGTCAGAAATATATAAACCTTTATTCTTCTTTTAACACTGTTTATTTCAATTTATTTTCTGAATTCCATAAAAACACACAGAGATGATCTCATCTAAATTCTATTGAATAGACACAAATACACCATTCTTGCATTTAAGTACAATACGTATGAGATAAAAATGTCCAGAATAAAAACACGAAGAGGGAAAAAACACTGCAAATCAACGTTGTCAGTTATATTAAATTCCCTTTTTAATAAGTCCACATAAAAAAAAGACTAGAATTGCGGAATTTACTCATAAAAACCAATGACAGTGAGGATTGCTCTCTGTATGTAATATGTAGCCCACTATATAAGCTCGCTATTCGTATATTTACGAATGTAAGAACCACGCCGTCACATATATATATATATATTATATATATATATATATATATATATATATATATATATATATATATATATATATACAGAGAGAGAGAGAGAGAGAGAGAGAGAGAGAGAGAGAGAGAGAGAGAGAGAGAGGATGGTATCTAACAGAAATTTGCTCCACAAAATCTACAAGCTTTCAAGGACTTTACTGTCCCCGTCGTCTTCGTCGTCGTCGTCCAGTAGAATCCCGGTGGATGGGGACAGTTCAGTTAGTCCTTGAAATGTTGTCAATTTTAAGGCTAAAATCTCTAGTAGATACCACCCTGTTTAAATGAGGTCCTGTTATCATTTGGATGATTGTAGGTGCTATTGTAGGTATCTCGGATGCGTTTTGCACAACAGTTTTATCTGCGGAGTCGAATCAACAGAATTCACCCCAAATCATTCCAAATTGTTTTGCAGACGTAACTTTTGGACATGACTCCAGAGCATCTTTAAAGTAATACCTCAGCCTCTCCTTACACATTTCGTGGGAGTCACTGACGCGAGAATGAACCAACCAGACCAGACAATGAGCCGGTCTTTGCGCTTCATATCAGTTAGGACACGGAAACTCCCTCCTTACTGTGTTTCTGCATACATTTAACCAGTCCAAAACTTTAGAATTTTTCTCAAGTGCTCTAAATAAAATAGAAAGAACAAAAGTGGCATTTGGCCACAATGGAGCCGAATTGCAAATTGCAAATTCATGAAACATGTAAAAGGAAAGCGACCAATGATACCGCGTCATTTTTTTTTTTTTTACCTTGTATTCGAGTTAATTAAAACGCGAGTTTCCGATCTAATCTACTTCCACGGCATAATACACTTTTTCCACCGTTGATGGAGATAATTTGGCACAAGAGCCGCCGCACTCATTTTCACGAATGATCCCTCTTTTTTTATATCTCTCCTAATGAACTAATAGCCAATTAATCATTCGTGACAATGACCCACAAGGCTCGAAAAGAAGAAAAGAAAAAAATGGAGGCTACAATAATAAAGAGAACAAATATAGAGGACATATTATTTTATTTTACTCAGTTTCAATTTGGAAAAAGCGGGTTAATTTGTAATGGGTGATGGGGAGGGGGTTTAGAGCGGAGGGAGGGAATGAAGGGGGGGGGGCGTTCGTTAGCCCAAATGAAACGAAGCAGAGTTTTGGTTTTCGTGACAAAGAGGAATTACATAAACCTTCCATTCGAGTATTCAATGGGACTCCGGTTTAGTTAACTTTAGGTGAAAGACATTTTAAATTCACTATAGTGTAACACTTAAATTGTTTTTTTTTTAATTGTGAAGTGTTATACTCTTACCGACGTCCTCCACGGGAAAGAATTTGAATGTGAATAACTAAATGGAAATGCTTATTCATAATTGTATATTGCATATTTTACATTTCAAACAATGTTTTCATAATAGTCCACATGCATTATACTCACGGTTTTTATTCATACTACTATGATTCCCTAATACCTAATGAAAATGACAACTTCTAAAGTTGTCAAGGTAGCATCACAATCATTGAATCACAGATTGTATGTCGGATTCTAAAACAACTTGTTTAGATGAAGAGCACCTCACACAATCATCCAAGGGTTTAGTCAAATTCTCCAGGTGTTTTTATTTTTTTTCCTTTATTCCTGTTATATTCAGTACCATCTTACGCCAACCCAAATATTTAGCGTATATCACTGATAAACGTTGGCCCATTCATTACGAGAATTTTGTCCTAGGTTATCAGAAGCTAAGACGAAAGTATGTCGTCGCCAATATATATATATATATATATATATATATATATATATATATATATATATATATATATATATATATATATAATAACAGATAAAATCGAGCTGCTTAATTCGAGCTCAGTCAAACCTTAAGATTAAAACTTTTATGAGTCCAAACATAATCCAGAGAAGGAAAAAAAAAAATACTCCAAATTCCGAACAAAACGAAAATACAAAGATACCGAAATACTGAATACGACAGGGTGAAACTGTTGCAGTTCAAAATAAATAGCGCATACGCGTGAATTTATATGTGAATTCGCTTCCTGAAGGCCAAATTCACTCTGGTCCCCTGACAGTACAATCTTCAAAAGAGGTTATGTTTACAACCGACTCGGCTACTTGCACTAGCAAACAAGGAATATCGATCTCACTTTGCGCTCGCAGAGGAACCTCGGCTACCAAGAAGAAAAAGAAGAAGAAGAAGAAGAAGAAGAAGAAGAAGAGAGAGAGGCAGTACAGGACATGAAAAAGCCTAATAAGCGGTTTGTTGGCAATAATCCAATCCCGTTGAAGCCGTTCTGGGAAATCATTTGTCAGTGGAAAGGACAAGGGCGACGCGGGGAGAGAGAGAGAGAGAGAGAGAGAGAGAGAGAGAGAATGTAGCATGAATCAAGACGGAACGCTTCAAAGGGTTAGGATTTGTTTGCTCAGTTAAAATATTCATGCAAATGAGACAGTGAAACTGTACCATTCGTTTCCCATCGGTTCTACCTTTTCTGAGCCATAACTTAGCGATGATGTCACTTGTCATCACTTATTACTGTTTTAGCCGAAAGTTAAAGGGAAGTCAAGGCAACACTGACAACATTCACAAGACACCTTCCACACCAATTATACGCGACAATGTCATAACAATCAACATCGCATAAGTTTCCATAACGTCGCGTAATGATTTCAATCGACTGGGAACGCCATTAGTAAGACGGAAGACCCTGCAACTTTGTGATGATGCAAGCTGACCTTCGCCATGAGTTAGAAACAAAAGAAATTATTTACTATTCGGTTTAATGCCTCATAAACTTATTTCCTAATACTCTATTTAGCCCTAATAATGGTTTTTACTTTACTACCTTCACGAGAGAATCTATGTTCTGCTTGCGGTAAAGTTTTTCAGCCAAAATCCACAAACATTTGGTCTTGGTCCGTCAATGGAATGGAATGTTATACAGAATTTAGGCCACAGGCCAAGCGCTGGGACCTATGAGGTCAATCAGCGCTGAAAAGGAAATTGACAGTAAAATAAGTCTGAAAGGCGTAGCAGGAGGAAAACCTCGCAGTGACTCTCTCCATCATTTGTTAGAGAGGGTAAAAAGTAAGATGGGAAGAGAAAATGAACGGAGGTACAGTAAAAGCAACGGAAGAGGTTGCAGCTAGGGGCCGGAAGGCCGCTGCAATGAACCTCAAGTAATGCTTACAGTGCACCGCGTGAGATACACTGACGTCTCTAACCCCGCCTACGGAGTATTGATCTGTAGAAAAAAAAGAAAAGAAAAAACAGATGAAAATAATGGCAATGTGATCTATGCTTCCAAACTCTTGGACGTGATTTTCAATATATTTTCCTGTGGCTCTATACCCAGATAAATCCGCTTTGTGATAAGGGGATTAAAATAGGTTAGATTTACCCAAGACATTACAGGGGGATGACGCAAACAGAAAGCACTGAAAGGCATTACAGAAAGTATGCCAATCACATTCAAACGACTTAAATAATTGCCCTTTTGTCAATTGTACTACCAAGTAATTGATCTCTGTACCGTGATGGAAAATATTCATCACTTGACAATACTGATCTTCGGACTGTGATGAATAATATTCCTTTCTTGATAATACTGATCCCTGTATACCATGATGAATAACATTCGTCTCTTAATAATAATTATATATCATGCCGTGTCGAATAATGCTCATTACTTAACAATAATAATTTGCGTCACATTATGTATAATAAGGCTTCGATTCATACTGATAATATAAGTTTGTTACGAAAGCTAGTCGTATCTTTAACAGGATTTAGGCAATACAATCGTTGGGATGATCTTCAGCTCTTTTGAGTTTCAGAAATCGCTGAAAAGTATTTTAATAAAGTAAAGTATTTTTACAATTTCACAAATCGCTGGAAAGGATCTTAATAAATTACTACAGAAATCAACTAAGGTATTTTTACAGTTTCAGAAATATGAAACACTTTGAAGGAGAAGAAGAGAGCGACTTAAACATTGAAGATGAACCGTGTGGATAAAAAAATTAAAAAAATGAAGACGAGAATGAACAAGTGAAAAATACGCAGAAGTTTCTTCGGAGCAATTGAGTTTTTGTACAGCGTATAATCAAAGCCACCGGAAACAGATCTATCTTTCGGTGGTCTCTGTAAAATCCTGTATGAGCCGCGGCACATGAAACTTTAACCACGACAGGTGGTAGCTTGTCGTTTATAGCTGTCAGACGCACGATTATGGCTAACTTTAACCAGAAATAAAATAAAGACTACTGAGGCTAGAGGGCTGCAACTTGGTATGTTTGATGACTGGAGGGTGGATGATCAACGTACCAATTTGCAGCCCTCTAGCCTAGCAGTGTTTAAGATCTGAGGCCGGAGACAGAAAAGGTGCGGATAGACGGACAAAGCCACTTCAATCAACTTTTCTTTTACAGAAAACTAAACATAAGGTCTCAAGGGAGATAACGATTTATAGCTGCCAATATCGAGCAAGGTCGCCCCAGGAAGGGAATGGCCATGGACTCTCCATCAAAGGTGACAAAGAATTTGTCACTCGCGAAGAAAAATGGCCAATGACCCATAAAGTACAAAGGAGAATTCCGCCTTCTAAAATCAGGCGTCATGAAAAAGCTGCTACAAGAGGCTACAAAAAAAAGTCTAAAAAATGAAATATTAAAAATCGTGACTAGTAATAAAACTTTAAATTGCAATAGATGAATGAAATGGTCATAATTTGGCAGTCACGTTTACAAAAGAAACTCGGGTAACTATGAACACAGACTCTAATTATGCTAATTTAGTTCTCGATTGAAGAACATCTGACAGCTTAAAAAAAAAAGCGGTGTATCACGGCCCAATTATTGTTACGTCTTCCTCTTTACCTTATACAATACTGGAGATAAAAACTGAAAACTAGCTATATATTTTGTCATTGGCAACGAAATCCGCCTATATGTATATCAGTGCCTCGCTTCTTGTAGAATTCTCAGGTATTCTCTAGGCAATCTAAAGAAGAAATTAAACCTATATTACTTTATCGTAAAATAAACATAATTCTACATGTTCTCAGATACTCTTAAAGCGATCTACAGATAAATTAAACATGGAATCCTATAATTCCATAAAATGCAACCCTTTCTACGTGTAAATATGTGGCTCGTTCACTGTAGAGTCCTCAGGTGCTCTCTAGACAATATAAGCGATATTAAACCTAGATTACTGCTTTTTCTTCACTAGATCCAGAGTAGTAGAGGAAATCTAGAACAACCCATCAACTTCATCATCTCTCCACAGCAGCACTATAGGGATGAGCATCTCCTGGAAAACCTCCTAAATTTTATTCTCCCTCTACTACGCCACTACAAGGACTACAATCTCCCGAGGCCAGGGCTACATGCAAATGATACGACAAGCCATCCAATTAGAGAGGAAACAACAGAACCACTGGTAAATAGGTTATATGGATGCCTGGCTTGTCTTAACGATAGTATAAACGCTTTAACTAAACTACATTAAGCATCGGAGACACAAACCTACAGATATTTAAATGTACGAATCGATTTTAAAGTAAAGCTAAACACAGCCTACGAGAATCTGTACGTAAAAATGGAATAGTACAGACGATCGCATGCTCTGTTTAGTTAGATTTCCTAAATAATTTTCTGCAGTTACTTATTTGTGGACTTCTTTCTCCATTTTTGGACACAATACTACGGAGAAAGATTAGGATCCTCGACATACGCGAGTATTTCGTCATTGATAAATTCAAGAAGAATTCACAGATAAACACGAATCAAATAAACACAATCAAAAGATGTACGTAATATGTTATTCAGTGTTTAGCCTTACAATTGCAGATATGACAGGAGATAGCTTCATTTTCATATGGTATTTTTTTTAATGGAAAAGCTTTGAGTAGGCACCAAAATAGACAAACTTTCTGGATTATTGTTTCCCAATCCGCAGTGAAAAAAGGAACTGAATATAAAAGCAGAATTCAAACCAGTATGCATTCAATGTGCATGCGCACGCACATTGCATGTATGTATGTACTGTATCTATCTATCTATCTATCTATATATATATATATGTGTGTGTTTGTGTGTACATAAATATATAAAATATATATACACAATCATCCGACCGACAATGGACGCTCTCTCTCCTCTCTCTCTCTCTCTCTCTCTCTCTCTCTCTCTGTGGCGAAGCTTAAAAACTAATGCTTTATTGCATGCCTGCGTGTTAAAACGATATTTTCGAATTTAAACTGGTCGGGGATAAAGCAGCTATCTCGTACCACGGGGAAATTTTATGGTGTTTTTCCCGAATATTGGCGCAGTAATAAGGACGAGTTCATATCGCCCCCCAACCCCCCGTCCTCCAATGTTTTTCTACCTTTTTGGGAAACTGAACTAGTTACGCGTTATTAAACCTTCCGTGATTTTGGGGCGGGCTATGTGCGATGGGGGTATCGGAAAAAATGATGGGCCGATAGCGATATCGCTCGTTGACTGGAGAGTTCGATGTTGGCTAGGGATGGGATTCATCTCTCTCTCTCTCTCTCTCTCTCTCTCTCTCTCTCTCTCGTCATCTCTCTCTATCGCTCTCTGCTCGCTCTTCTCTCTCTCTGTATATATATATATATATATATATATATATATATATATATATATATTATATAAACATATAAATATATATATACATATAAACATATATACATACATACATATATATATATATAGGTATATATATATATATATATATATATAGAGAGAGAGAATAGAGAGAGAGAGAGAGAGAGAGAGAGAGAGAGAGAGAGAGCCTACAACCAAATGATACTGTAGAAAACGTAAAATTCAAGTGAATATTAAAAAAACCGATAGAACCTTGTTTACAGGTCATTCGAATCCGGACTGACAGCTTTGTCTTAAAAACTTCAAAAATATTAATATATATATATATATATATATATATATATATATAGATATATATATATATATATATATATTATGACATTCCTAAGGTGAATGTCCTCGTATTCAGTGTTAAATACTTAAGCTTATATATGGCCTTAGGTAACCCTCAGTAGGGAAGCATAATAAAAATAACATTCCCCTAAAATAAATATCCACTCTGTGCAAAACACTGGTCGGATGAACGAAACTCAACACTCACTTAAGATTATAATTAGTACTCACTTATTATATAAAGTTAACACAATACAATACAATAATCAATATAACAAAGCACTCACTTTAAACATTGGCAAATAACACCATAATTGAACATTATTAAAACTTAATATCTAAATTACAATATACACAAAGATAATAGGTAGCGCAACAAACTGTCTTCAATAGAGGAAGAATACACCTAATTAACAAGAGGGTGGAGATACCCAAGTAAACTAAACTAAGGATATCAAGGAGGAGTAATAGGAATAGAGACTTAGAACATGTCGAAGTTGAAGGAAAAGTGAGGGAGCAATCAACAGATGGCGTGCATATGGAAGTTAAGAGAAAGTAATAAAGACAAGACTAATTATATACAATACGTATACAATAGTGGAGCGAAAACTTGACAATATATATATTATATATATATATATATATATATATATATATATATATATATATATATAAACATCATCATAGCACATAGACAAGTAATAAAATCCTACATCACTCAAGAGTGAATTTCTTCGGAAAGCCCTAGATCAAAATAAAATATGGTTCGTGGGAATTTATGCTAAAAGCATGCACAATGTGAATATAGATATACATATACACACACACACACACACACACACACACACACATATATATATATATATAATATATATATATATATATATATATATATATATATATATATGTATATATATATATGTATGTATGTAGATATATATATATATATATATATATATATATATATATATATATATATGTGTGTGTGTGTGTGTGTGTGTGTGTGTGAATTTTTATCACATCACCGTGATTCATATACATGCATTAAGCTACAAATGACCTTTAATATCCAATTCACTCTACCTCGGAATTAATATATTTTCATTCATGCCATCCGAAGGAGAATTCTTTGGTTGATAATAATTCGAGCCAGCGAGCAGAGGAGAAATCAGGACTTCTTTGAGGTCTTTACCGACTCGGCCAACAAGTGAATTTCGAATCCACGAGCGGACGAAATTATCAACTAATAAAAATCTCTTTCGGTTAACATGCAGGAAAATATATTAATTCCGAGGTAGAGCGAAGTGGATTTAATAGGACATTTGTAGTTTAATGCATGTATATATATATATATATATATATATATATATATATATATATATATATATAATATATATATAGATAGATATCAATCGATTGATTGATTGATATCAATATCAGATGTCAAACGATATACGCTATGTCTCATTATATATTTAGTGTAAAACATATATTTTATTAAATCATTAACATCATCGCAGAACCCCTTAGTTATTAACGAAACACTTCTAAAGTTCGAAACCAAACGCTCTAATCTTTCTAGTAAAGCCTTTCATAAACTTGATTTAACTTGCAAGCGCGCATACGTGCACGCGTAAAATAGTCAACTACACCAACAAGAGAAAAATGGAGATTTAAAATATACTTATTTCTCAGAATGCTGAATCAAGTTAATGGACACATCTGTAATGACAAACAGGTTTTTAAAAAAAAATGCGATTGATGGTGAAGCGCCGAAGAAATAGAACAGAAGTTTGCAAACGAGAATGAACTTTCAGAGCATTCATCGACACTGAACGGATTTCTGTTATTTTTGGAGAACGCTTCATATTTTTCCTCTTTCGTGAAATTTTCCAGACATGAAATATAATATAACATCGGTGATCTTTACAACGCTTTCTTTCCTACATCTCGAATATGCAAAAAGAAACTATAAAATCATCTGCTACGCTAAGGCAAGAACACTCAAAGATAAACTGTTTTTGCTGTAAGTGTCCGTTAAAAATCCCACAGTACCTGGCAGTTATCTGCGTCTCGTGCGTTGGTTACAAAAAAAAAAAATTAAACCTAACAGTGATATTTTTCCTTTGTATTTCTCAAAGCTTTCGCTGCTGGAAAAAGTCCAGCAGCAAATGCATATACATTAAATATACAGGCAGGTAGGCACAAACTCAATCACACAAACGCATACGCATTATATATGTGTGTGTATGTATGTATGTCTGTGTTTTATATTTTCCTGTCTGTTGGATGTCTTTATGGATGGAGTAACATCTGGACAGGGAAGAGAAATTGCAGAGACCACTGAAAAAGTCTGAAGTGTTACCTAGATGACCAACTCTGGGGTATATGTGAGCTTGAGTAAAGTGACGAGGGTTAACTGAAAACTTATGTTAATGTCGATATTAGCAGGTTGGAAGCTGTACTTTTGTATAAGGTAGGCCTATGTGGAAGTAGCTATAATGTGTAAAACAGACTGAGTTAGAACAGATGAGGAGCGGAACACTAAAAATAACTTTGAAGTTTCTATCGAAGGCGCAGTACAAATGTAAGAGGGAGCTGTTGTGTCAAGCCTCCTTTGTAGAAGTAAATTCTGGATGATAAATGCAAATAAGGGCAAAATGAAAACTTGAAGCTATTAAGAATTCTCGCTTAGCATATGGGGTTACGAAATGGGTTGGGTGGATGCCAAATATGGATATATATAAGAGGTGAGTGCTGTAATGTCCACTGTTGATAAGCCTGTGCGAGAGTTGGAGCAAGTTAAGATACTGGAGATTTTAAGCACAGGTGGTTCATCCACAATTTATACGTTAACTTAAAAATATAATAGTGGCCATAGTCTTGTTTTATATATATATATATATATATATATATATATATATATATATATATATATATATATATATATATATAGCAAAGTTAAACACTGTATCCGTGTTCTAATATGTTGTAGGAAGCCACTAAAATTCGGAAAAAATTGAAAGTTTTTTTATTTAAGCTTTCGGAGAGTACATTCTCTCCCTCTTTCTGAAAGAGGGAGAGAATGTACTCTCCGAAAGCTTAAATAAAAAAAAAACTTTCAATTTTTTCCGAATTTTAGTGGGCTTCCTACAATATATATATATATATATATATATATATATATATATATATATATATATATATATATATATATATCTATATATCTATTTGATAGAGATACAGATGCGCCCCATCTACATTTCTGACGCACACATACAGTATGTATGTACATATACACAAACATTCATGCACACACTTTGTGCATATATATATATATATATATATAAATATATATATATATATATATATATATATATATATATATATATATATATATATATAATAATATTACATACATACACATATATACATAGTATGTATGTGTGTATTTATGTATGTATGTACATATATATATATATATATATATATATATATATATATATATATATATATATATATATATATAAATCGGTCTGCCATTATACGCTATAATTTGACTAACCATACGAACGTGTTTGAATGGTAAAACTCTACGGATTAATATAACCATATTTCACTTAGTCATCCACGAAAATCCTGTAAAAAAAAGTTGGTCATCATCAAGAGAACTCCTTTCAATAATAGCATTATTATCATTATAGATTAATATACAGATAATATCCACTTATCTTAAACTAGGCAAAATAAACACTTCTATACTTTTTTAATCGAATACATGAGGAAAACGGAAAACGGAAACACACATAGAAGAAAAAGAGGACAAAAATAATTCCAATACATACCAAAGCGTTTCTTGCTAACGATATCAAGGTAATAACTAATGAGTACATCACAATACCAACGTAAAAGAAACACAAGAACGAAGCGAAAACTAAAGTTTAAATCAAAAGGGTAAAATACGGGAGGGAAAACATGACACACGACTCTTACAGGAAGAAGGAAAGATTGAACACATAAGAAGAGCTATATTTCGGCCGCGGCTGCTGCGCTCACGGCAGAAGGCAAGAAGAAGAAGAACACCGACATCACAGAAACCACTGACATCACTTAAAAGACCTCACACACACACACACACTCAACAGGTAGCCCGGCACCTCCGAGTGAGCGCGTCCTGCCTCGCCACTGTCCCAATTCTAACTGGCGGACCAACGGTGATGAACCCTCATTCTATACTCGCGCGCTCACTCGGCCGACCAGGTGTGTATGTGTGTGGCTGTGTGTATGCGTGTGTATGTGTGTATACGTGTTTGTGAGCGCGTTAGGAACCCAGAGGCACCCGCGCACTGGGGCCAACAACTCACGAAATTTATCCTGCCCATTTCAGGCAGGGGAAAGGGGCCTTTTATGTTCCAATTTAGTTTTGTACGAATTTCATTCTTTTCGTAATCATCAGGTAGTCGCCTATTCGCCCTACCACTGACCCTATCCTTCTGGTTTATACGTTATTCGGAAACTGCATTATATCTTTAAGGGAAAGTAAACACTGAAAATAGAGAATACCAAGCAGTTTCTCTCTCTCTCTCTCTCTCTCATGCCCCCTCAACAGGTAGCTAGGTATTGATTTATGATGTCCCAAGCCTCTCGTTTCGATAATGTGCACACGGAAGAGAGTTCCAGGCTATAAAGGCGCCGTTAATTTCACTTGCATTACACTTTCATGAAAATAACGGAAGGAAAAATGTATGGGATTTTTTTTTTTATGAATAACGGGGCAATTGCACAAAACTTTTAAGGTGGTGACAAAAGTCAATTCTGAAATACTTTGGGATTGTGACTGCAATTTGACGTATATGTGAGAAATCTTGGCTTTCAGGTGGGATATGTGTGTATATGTATATATGTATGTGGCAAAAACCTTTGTATATATTATAATATATATTAATATATTATTATATATATTTATAATTATATAATATATAATATATATTATATAATATATATATATATTTTATGTATATACGATAGTTATATTATAATAAATATATATATATATATATAATATATATTATATATATATATTTATTAAGATTATAAAAAAATATATTATATATATATATTAATATCTATATATATATATATGCTATAAAAAATATATATATATATATATATATATATATATATAATATATACATAATATATATATATATATATATTGGTATATATATTGCATATAAAATAATATATATATATATATATATATATATATCCATATATATATATATATATATATATATATACCAGATATTTATACATAGATACAAAAACTTCATGCAAGCTAACGATCATTTTCATTCTCCGACTGTTGAATGGTGAACGACATCCCATAGCAGCAGGTCATCTCAGCTACAGGTACACCCACCAACATCGGCCCCTTTATACGACCCCGCGACAAAAGGCTCATCAACAAAATCCAAATGCAAACAGTGCGCCATTCGTCAGCAAATTCCACGCTATCTCTAGCTTCCTAAATGTAGTGGAGGGCCTTCCTTTCTAAGACTTTCTCACCCAATAACCATCCCAGGTCTGTTAGTCCCACTTTCCAACGCTTTCCAATCACACACGCTTCACCAATCTGCCATCTTCCAAGCGAATGTAATAAATACTCGTATGTGAGAGTTACAAGGATTAGGATGTTTCAAAGACTTGTTAGGCCATCCGAGGAGACATCGTGTGCTCACTTATCTCTAGGAGCAGGCTTTACTGAGCATTCACAGTGTCGTAATGATTTTGTCTAGCTTTCTTTTAAACTCTCCCACGCTGTTGCTGTTTACAACTTATGGTGGCAGTTTATTCCACGTGTCACATGTCTTGTATGTAAAGAAGTTCCCACAATGGGAAGTGTTGTATCTCTTCAGTTCTGGTTTCCATCCATTATTCCTTGTCTGGTTTTCATTTAATGTAAATAGGTTACTGTCTACTTTTGTTATGCCTTTCAGAGAGAGAGAGAGAGAGAGAGAGAGAGAGAGAGAGAGAGAGAGAGAGAGAGAGATAAAACACTGCTGCGCCCAACTCGACGGGATGCCAAGTTGGAAGGTCATTATAGGTAATGGCCTTCGACCCGGCCGGTCACATCAAGGGCATCACATCTTGGCAAACCCCCAGACGACTGCTGACGGTAAGGACTGGTACCACCGCCTGGTACCAGAAGCCAAGAAATTGGCGTTACACTGAAAGTGGTCAACAAATTCGTCCTCTAAAAGTAAAATCTAAACGAGAGAACTATTATTCGCAGCCTGCCACTATTATATTATTATTATTATTATTATTATTATTATTATTATTATTATTATTATTATTATTATTATTATTATTATTATTATTATTATTAAAAGTGATTGCTGCCTCAGCTGCATTTATTTTTATAAAGATTCTTCTCTATTTTTCTAATTATTGTTTTCTCATTGTTGCTTAAACTGGTGAGCAACTACCGAAGGTTGACATATCTCAATTATATAATAGTCAAACTGCAAGACTATTTAACTACGTAACATACTGCAAGATTTCTTGGCTACATTACAAACTGCAAGATTCCGTAGATCTAGCTACATCAAACTGCAAGAGCTTAAGCTACATAACAAACTGCAAGATTCCTTAGCTACATTACAACCTGCAAGAATTCTTAGCTATGTAACAAACTGCAAGATTACTTAACTACGTAACAAACTGCAAGATTCCTTAGCTAGGTAACAAACTGCAGGATTACTTAACTACATTACAAACTGCAAGATTACTTAACTACGTAACAAACTGCAAGACCTTACTTACTACTGAACAAACTGTCAAGACCTTACTTAACGAATACGTACAAACTGCAAGATTCTTAAGGCTACGTAACAAACTGCAAGATCCTTAGCTACGTTACAAACGCAAGATTACTTAACTACGTAACAAACTGCAAAGAAAATTCCATTAGCTACATACACACTGCAACTCTTACTAACGTAATATAACAAACTGTGCCAAAATTCCTTATCTACAGTAACAAAACTGCAAGACTTCCCCTTAGCTACATTACAAACTGCAAGATTACTTAGTGCAAATTCCTTTTATTCTATGTTACAAACTGACAAGACTTCCTTAGCTACATTACAAACTGCAAGATTACTTAGCTATGTAACAAACTGCAGGATTACTTAGCTACATTACAAACTGCAAGATTCCTTAGAATACGCTACATTGCAAGATTACTTTAGCTCCGTTCACAAATTGCCGATTATTCCGTTAAGCTACGTAACAAACTTTAAAGATTCTTAAGCTAGGTAACCAAACTTGAGCTTAACATTAGCTTACATGCAAACGCAAGATTCCTTAGCTAACGTAACAAAACTGTAAGATTACTTAAAGGCTATTGCAATTGCGAAGATTCCTTAGCTATTGTACGCCAAATCCTAACTACGTAACAAAGTGCAGGATTACTTAACTACATTACAAACTGCAATATTACTTAACTATGTAACAAACTGCAAGATTACTTAACTACATAACAAACTGCAAGATTCCTTAGCTACATTACAAACTGCAAGATTACTTAACTACGTAACAAACTGCAAAATTCCTTAGCTACATAACAAACTGCAAGATTACTTAACTACATAACAAACTGCAAGATTCCTTAGCTACATTACAAACTGCAAGACTCCTTAGCTACATTACAAACAGCAAGATTACTTAGCTACATTACAAACTGCAAGACTCCTTAGCTACATTACAAACTGCAAGATTACTTAGCTATGTAACAAACTGCAGGATTACTTAACTATGTAACAAACTGCAAGATTCCTTAGCTACATGACAAACTGCAAGATTACTTAACTACGTAACAAACTGCAAGATTCCTTAGCTATGTAACAAAGTGCATGATTACTTAGCTACATTACAAACTGCAAGATTCTTTAGCTACGTTACAAACTGCAAGATTCCTTATCTACGTCACAAACTGCAAGATTCCTTAGCTACGTAACAAACTGCAAGATTACTTAGCTACGTAACAAATTGTGAGATTCCTTAGCTACGTAACAAACTGCACAATTCCTTAGCTACGTAACAAACTGCAAGATTCCTAAGCTACGTAACAAACTGCAAGATTACTTAGCTACGTAACAAACTGCAAGATTACTTAGCTACGTAACAAACTGCAAGATTACTTAGCTACGCAACAAACTGCAAGATTACTTAGCTACGTAACAAACTGCAAGATTACTTAGCTACGTAACAAACTGCAAGATTACTTAGCTACGTAACAAACTGCAAGATTACTTAGCTACGCAACAAACTGCAAGATTACTTAGATACGTAACAAACTGCAAGATTCCTAAGCTATGTAACAAACTGCAAGATTATTTAGCTACGCAACAAACTGCAAGATTACTTAGCTACGTAACAAACTGCAAGATTCCTAAGCTACGTAACAATCTGCCAGATAACCTGGTTACGTAACAGAGTGCAAGATTTTTATCGAACGATTAAAGAAGAGTATTCAGCACGAAGCCTCGAGGATGTGCTACATCATAGTAAAAACTGAAGGAGTAAAAAAATAAAAATAAAATAAAAAAAAAACAGGGGAAAGAGGGATAAGAAAAAATAAATAATAAATATAACGGGCAAAAGGGGAAAAACGGATAAATCCTTTCTACGAGACACGGGCTGGAGGTATACCGGCAAACAAAACGGGAATAAAACTATGAAGTTCTTTTTTTCCTGAATTCCTACAATCGGGTCGACTACGAGCGAGTTAAGGACGATGGGACGACATTAAAAATCTGACCATTATTCCTTTTTTTATTTGTCTGTGACCTTTATAGATGGGTCTTTAACGGCGCTATTGCTGTTAAGAGAAGAATTCTTGCACGAAATATTCGAAGAACCAGATCTTACATCTTGTTCGGGTTGCCCCAGGTCCCTCAGTATGAGGCACCTCTAATGTCTACCAGAGAGTTGCTTGTACATCTTCCGGTATATTTTGTATCTTCCAATCTTGGATGGTCTGGGATGCAGTTTAGATATTTGTCGAGCTTATTCTTAAACACATCTACGCTCACTCCTGTTATATTCCTCAGATGAGCTGGCAACGCATTGAATAGACGCTGCATTATCGATGCTGGTGCGTAGTGGATTAATGTCCTGTGTGCTTTCCTTATTTTCCCTGGTATAGGTTTGGGCATTATTAATCTACCTCTGCTTGCTCTTTCTGATATTTTTAGCTCCATGATGTTTTCAGCTATTCCTTCTATCTGTTTCCATGCCTGAATTATCATGTAGCGTTCTCTTCTCCTTTCTAGATTTCTATATATAATTTTATTGTAGTCTTTCCCAGTAGTCAAGGTCCTTAACTTCTTCTATTCTAGCTGTAAAGGGCCTTTGCACCCTCTCTATTTGTGCAATATCCTTTTGATAGTGTGGGTACCATATCATATTGCAGTATTCAAGTGGACTGCGAACATATGTTTTATAAAGCATATATAATCATGTGTTCAGCTTTTCTTGTTTTGAAGTGCCGTAACAACATTCCCTTTTTTGCTTTACATTTTGCCAAGAGAATTGCTATTTGATCGTTGCATAACATGTTCCTATTCATCATCACACCAAGGTCTTTAACTGCTTCATTATTTGTGATTGTCTCATTATTAGGTCCCCTATATGCATATAGCTTTCCTTCTCTGTCTCCATAGTTTATTGATTCAAATTTATCAGAGTTAAATACCATCCTATTTACCTCTGCCCAATCATATACTTTGTTAAGGTCTCTTTGTAGCGCGTTCCTATCTTCATCACAAGTAATTTCTCTACTTATTCTTGTGTCATCGGCAAAACTACTCACTACAAGGGTCCTTAACATTACTGTCTATGTCTGCAATCATAATAACAAACAGTAATGCAGCTAACACCGTACCTTGTGGCACACCGAACATTACCTTAGCTTCATCTGATTTCTCATCGTTTGCAATAACTATCAGTTTTCTGTTGTGTAAAAATTCTTTTAACCATCTTCCTACTTTATCCACTATATTATGTTTTCTAATTTTCTTCGCTAATATATTATGGTCTACCTTGTCAAAAGCTTTTGCAAAGTCTAGATAAACCACATCTGTTTCATTTCCGCTTTTCATATTTTTGTATATGTTTTCACGGTGGATTAACAGTTGGATTTGTGTACTTTTTCCGGGTACAAAACAATGTTGTCCTATATTAAACAGATTATTTTTTATTAAATGTTTCATAATATTTTTCTTCATTACCCTTTCATACACTTTCATAATATGTGATGTTAGACTCACAGGCCTATAATTACTTGCCTCTAGTCTTGATCCACTTTTGAATGTAGGGGTAATATATGCTAATTTGTGCTCATCATAAATCATGCCTGTATCTACACTTTGTCTTAATAATATTGCAAGTGGCTTTGCGATAGAATGAACTACTTTCTTTAACAAAATAGCAGGAACTCCATCAGGCCCTGCTGCAGCTCCATTTTTAATTTCATTAATAGCCTGCACAATATCAGCTTCATTAATATCTATGTCAGCTAAATATTCACTATTTTCGTCCCTTACTTCTATATCATTATCTTCATTATCTATTGTAGGGGTGAATTCTCTCTTATATCGTTCTGCCAATATGTTGTAAATTTCCTTTTTTTCATTCGATAATCTCCCTTCAATTCTTAGAGGGCCTATTTCTATTCTTCTTTTATTCATCTTTTTCGCGTATGAGTATAACAGTTTGGGGTTTTGCTTGATATTTATTAGGGTTTTTTCTTCCAAGTCCCGTTTTTCATTTTCTTTTGATTGTATAATCTTTTGTTCTGCATTTTCTATCTTACTTTTTAGTTCTATAACTTTCCATGCATTTTTTTCTTTTGCAAGACCTTTTTTCCACTTTCTGATTTTCTGGAACAAGATCCTTCTGTCTCTTGGTATGCATGACTGATGTTTACTTTTCTTCTTCGGTATATATTTATCCACTATTTTCTCTAATATTTTATATAATATCTCCGTATTTACCCTTATGTCATCACTTACGAAAATGTTATCCCAATCTTTGTTTATCCCAATCTTTGTTTAATTCTTCATTTGTTTCTGACCATTTTATATTTTTACTGTAGAAGTTGTATTTTCCATATCCTTCCCACTTTTTTATTTCTTGCTTATCTCTGTTTTCACTTGCTTTGGAATGGACTGTTAATTCTATGATATTATGGTCTGAAATACTCGCATTATAAACTATTATTTCTTTAACATAATTCACCTCGTTCACAAATACTAGGTCTAAGTATTTTCCTTCTTGTTGGCAGGTGATTTATTTGTTGAATGTTGTATTCTAGTAGCATATCTAATAGCTTTCCGAATTGCCTCTTATCTTCTGCACTACTATTACTATCTTTTTTATATGTATAAGTACAACCACAATCTCCTATTCGTTCTTTCCAGTCTACGAAAGGAAAGTTGAAGTCTCCAGATAGGAGAATAGTCCAGTCCTTGTGATTTCTACATATATCATCCAATTTTTCTATTATTAAGTCAAACTCTTTAGTATTAGGAGGTCTATAGATTACTATGTTCATTAATTTTTCAGATTCAAATTCTACCGCTATTAGTTCACATTCTGAGTTACTATATTTCTCATATATTTTTCCTTGTTTTTTGTCTTTCCCATATATTGCGGTTCCCCCTTGACTCCTATTTTTTCTATCTGATCTATAAGTTTGGAACCCTTTCATTTGATCATCATTCCCAGTCTCTTGGGAATACCAGGTTTCACTTATATTCATTATATCTATTTTCTTTTCAATTTGGGTTAGTTCTTCTAAGTACTCTATTTTTCTTTTTGAGTTACTCATAACTAAACCCTGCGCATTCATCACTATGATGGTTTGCGTGTTTTCTCCTTCATTTAATATGGGTAATAATAAGGATTTTCCCATGCCTCTTTCTTGTTCTGGTATGTTGTTCTTTTTTTCATTTCCAGAGAGAGAGAGAGAGAGAGAGAGAGAGAGAGAGAGAGAGAGAGAGAGAGAGAGAAGGTAATGGGAGGAAGAAATAGATTAAAACAATCAGAAAATCTGGCAACAGTGATTGACTGACTCCACATCCCAGACGTGACTGGTAACAGACTATTCCTGAAACGTACCAGAACTCAGCTTCTTTTTTTTATGTTGTTACACAAGATTACAAAAAAATTGGCATCTCTCTATACATACAAAAACGCAGCTACACTAACATGTATAATACTCCGTGTGCAATATATACATACGGATTCCAGGTGAAGGTATGAAAAGGCATACAGCAGGGTCCATAAAACACATTAACAAGGCCATAGTTTATTAAAAAGAAACGTTTAGCATAATTATGTTCTCTGCTCCGTGTATCTTCAATTTGTAAATATAACATAGAAATCATTAAAATTTACAAAAACTATTCGAAAAATAAAGCTGGGGAAAATATTTTTATTTAACAAAAATTAAAAATTAATATATCTCAACAGGTTACAGTAAAAAAGACCCAGTGCTCACCAAACTATTCAAAGGAGGAGAAAAACGAATGACCAAGATTTGACACCAACCTATGACTTCAGTTATGCTAGAAATAGAGGAGAAGCGGAAATGTTAGAGTTCAAAGAAGGAAAAAGCCGTTTGATGTATAAAGACTCAAGGGTAGTTAGGTCATCTTTGAACTCGAACGTTTTCGCTTCTCTCTATCTAGCATCACTGAAGTCGTAGGTTAGTGTCAAATCTTGGTCATTTGTTGTTCTCCTTCTCCTTTGAATAGTAAGTGAGCATTGGGTCTTTTTTACTGTAACCTTTTTAAGATATATTATTTTTTTAATTTTTCTAAATAATAATTTTTTTTCTCTTAGCTTTACTTTTCAATTAGTTTTTGTAAATTTTAACGATTTCTATGTTTTATTTACAGACTGAAGATGCACAGAGAACATGTGCGAAACGTTTCGTTTCAGTAAACTATGGCCTTGTTGATGTGTTTTATGGACCTTGCTGCCTATACCTATATATATATATATATATATATATATATATATATATATATATATATATATATATATATATATATATATATATATAATATCCTTTATTTCAGCTCAGGGCCATATACATGGAATATACAAAATGCAGACAGTAACATACACAATCTAGATAGATGAGACAACATGATAAAAAAAATGAATTATCGGCACTTATCCACACAATAGCTGAGGTAGCATAAAAGATAGTAATCATAATACTGGTAATAACAGTAGTAATATTGGTGAGAAAAAAAAATGCATTGAGAGTTATAACAGTTAGTGCACAGATTATATAACTTAATTTCATCTACAGACCTTGGGTGGTTACAGTAGTCAGGTCCAGAGAGCTAAATACGAAAATTGAATGTAAAAAAACACTTTAACTTGATAGTATTCACAGTAATAATGAAAAAGTAAAATATCAACAATAAATATAATAACAATGACAGAATCTGCATATGACATCTTGCCAATACAGAGATTAAGTCCTTTAGGGGACAAAGGCCTCATTTTCCCATCTTTCCCACAATTTAGATCTTCTTGCTTCACTCCTTAGGATGCTTTGTATGAGCGAGTTGCTGCTGTTTCTCAATCGGGTTACTAGACTGGACATTATTCGCCTTACAATGATTTTTAAATTGTCCAGGTGGTTTTCTATGAACATCTGTGTGGCTGAGTGGTAGCGGGGAGTGTTTCAGAGGCGTCTCAAAATATCATTGTCCACAACAGTGATACATCTCATGGTCTCTCAGGTAAAGCTTGTCCAGAGGGAACACCCATAGATACTGTAGCAGTACGAACGGAAGAGCAGCAGTTTCAAGTCTCGGTGACAGAAGGCAAACCTCTTTGCAATCATGTTGCCAGTTGCACATAGCTTACGACGCTTCTGTTCAATGTCTGCCGGATCTTTTAGGTCGTCGGTGATAATGTGACCCAAATACGAAAATTCGTGCACGAATTCCAGCCGGTAGTTTCCAAGGAAAATGTGTGGTTCTGCAATATGCTTAAGCGGTCTCGGGAGCAGCGACATGCACTGGGTCTTGGTTTCGTAGTAAATTATATCAAATTCCTCTGCATATTGGCGGCAAGTGTTGTTTCATTGACAATGCATCCGATTGGGAGTGAGTTCAATTTGACATTCAAGGCATCTGTGTACGTATTAAACAAGTATGGAGAGATAATACCCCCTTGCCGAAGCCCATTTAGGGAGCCGAAGGTGTACGATAATACGTTACCCCATTTGACACAGAATTGCTGTGTGGAGAACCAGCAACGCAGAATGCCAATTAGATATAGGGATGAGCCTCTTTCATGCAGCTTGAGGAAGAGCTTCAGGTAGTTTACTCTGTCAAATGCTTTTCTCACATCCACAAAACAAAGAAAAACAGGAGAGGCTGATGATAGGTAATAGTTCAGCAATTCTTTCAGTATGTAGATGCAGGTGTCGGTTGAGTGGTTTGCTTTAAACCGAACTGGTTGTCAGTGGTGCGTAGAAAGGGGAGAAGTCTCACTAGAAAAACCGACTCAAGTATCTACGATGCGATCGTTGTGATTGTAATCGGCCGGTAGTTGCCAGGTCAGCTGCATCCTTTAGCTTGTTTTTGATTAATGGTATCAAGTGAACTAAGAGTAGGGAGTCTGGAAGAAACTGGTGAATTATGCACGCATTGAAAAGGGCAGCTAGCAAAATGTAAATTATCGGATGGCAGAATTTTAAAGCCTCTGTGGGAAGAACATCACAGCCAGGCGATTTCTTATTAAGTAGGCTGTTTATGGCATCGCTGATGTTACCTGGCGTAATACGGTCTGCAAAATTAAAT